>NC_064633.1:146448790-146751820 GCF_023864275.1 Schistocerca cancellata
GCAGAAGAGCCAACACTGTGGGGCAAGAGGAGGCCGAAATGCACGCGTCAACTCACGCAGGTTTGCTTAGGTCTGAAACAGGATACGTAATGAATGCTATAAAGAAAAGTACGTAGCTGCTGGAATACTTAACTTTAATCCATCATTTGTATACAGCATTCTTGATGATACATGTGAGACTCTCTCTAGAAATGGTTAATGGCGCCTTGCTAGGTCGTAGCAATGGACTTAGCTGAAGGCTATTCTAACTATCTCTCGGCAAACGAGAGAAAGGCTTCGTCAGTGTAGTCGCTAGCAAAGTCGTCCGTACAACTGGGGCCGAGTGCTAGTACGTCTCTCTAGACCTGCCGTGTGGTGGCGCTCGGTCTGCAATTACTGACAGTGGCGACACGCGGGTCCAACATGTACTAATGGACCGCGGCCGATTTAAAGCTACCACCCAGCAAGTGTGGTGTCTGGCGGTGACACCACGGTTGCTATTGATTTTCGTAATTTCTTCTATTATTTCTTTCTTGTTTATTTGTAGGTACTCTGGATCTGTTCTGAAAGATCTGTTGGTTCTCTTTATTTGTCTATTGGTTATAAATTTTACTTTAATTTGGAGAAGGTGATGATCAGATTCGAAAACTCCTTTCCTTGTTCTTACGTTCGTTATTTCTCTGTTGTTTTTTGTGGATATTGCTACGTGGTCTATCTGAAATTCTTCTAGAGCATGGTTGGGGGATTTCCAAGTTACAAGTTTTCTGTGTGGTTTCTGGAAATGCGTTGACATGATTTTCAGATCAAAATTTCTGCAGAAGTTTGTCAAGTTCTCTCCATTTTTGTTTGTTCTCATGTGGGCCGTGTGTTTCCCTGTCGTGTCTCGGAATTTTCTTTCCTTGCCTAACTGTGCATTGAATTCTCCTAGCAACACTTTAATGTGATTCTTGGGGATTTTTCTGGTAGTTTCTTCCAGATCTTCCCAGAATTCCTCTATTATCTCTGGGTTCTTCTTGTTATAATTGTTTGTGGGGGCATGTCCATTGATTCATGTATAGGCTTTGTTTCCAGATCTTATCGTGAGTGTCCACATTTTTTCTGATTTTGAGGTGAAATCTATTACTGAGTCCAGTATCGATTTACGTACTACAAAACCAGTTCCAAAGAGTTTGAGATTTCTTCCTGGGATGGTTATGGCTGGTTTCCCCTTATATATCCTGTAATTTTCAGAATCAAAGTGGTTCTCATCTGCAAATCGTGTTTCCTGTATTGCCATAACTTTGAAGTTGTATTTATCCATGGCGTTTGTTAATTGTTTCAGTTTACCTGGCCTCAGTAGTGTGTTGGTGTTGAGTGTTCCCATGTAAAATACTTTCTTCATCTTGAGGGTTTTTGAGAGGCTCCGACTCTTCTCTTTATGACATGCCTGATCCCCTGGAATCCGATGATCAGGTCTATTACCCAGTCTTACTGACTGGGGCCCAGGGTAGTGGATTCTTTCCTGTTGTTCTGTCATGATTATTGGTTTGTGTTGAGGTATTGGTGATGAAATCACGAAGGATCTCACATAATTTTGACTGGAGTTTTGAGTTCCAGAAGATTAACTTACAGCCGAGCTCACAGAGCCAACAGCAGGCCGCGGTGGTCTAGCGGTTCTAGGCGCTCAGTCCGGAACCGCGTGACTGCTACGGTCGCAGGTTCGAATCCTGCCTCGGGCATGGATGTGTGTGATGTCCTTAGGTTAGTTAGGTTTGAGTAGTTCTAAGTTCTAGGGGACTGATGACCACAGATGTTAAGTCCCATAGTGCTCAGAGCCATTTTTGAACAGAGCCAACAGACGCTGACCAGTGTACCGCATTGGCTGACCACGCATTGTTATTATTACTATTATTATGCTTATTATCATTTCTAAGAATGTTATCATTTTCATGAATATATCTGTATGTGTTGTTCTTGGTCAGATGTAAGAGGCCCTAATCTGGTCAGGCTAAATAAGCAAATAAATAAATAAATATTTAAACACTACCCTTGCAAGAACTCTTCCGAGTATTTTCTCGTTCTGTGAAAGAGGACAAAAATTAAAAACGGCTAATTTTCCCAATTTCAGCTTTTCGGTTTTTCCAAATACAGGTTGCAAATAAAATTTAATGAATAAGTAACATAGGTCTCATTCGTACCAAATGTTCATTTCAGGAACAAAGGGTATTGTATAATTGTTTGTTACTCTGCGGACGTTTCAACACTAACAAGAGAAATTTTCAGTCTTTGTTTTTTCTTTTTTTCTTTTTTTTGTACAGAAGTCATATTTAAAATCCTTCCAAGTGTCATCGTTCATATCTGCACAAAATTCGTAACATCAGAAGAAGCAGCCGATGCACTCAATCCAGATATCTTTAGAGTTGGCCACAGCTGATCACAGTCAAGCACTCCTCGTCCTCTTCATATTCGATTGATTCAATACGGTTTCATCAGTACTTGAATCGCAGTATTTCTCACTACGATCCTGTTGCTTCATGACTCTGCAATTTATTTTTACAAAGAACGTCCTTTTTTAGCCCCATATGTTGATGGTATATCAGATGCAACATATTAAGCTCGTGGAGTAGGTTTTGTTGAAGGTGTGTCTTCCCTGTAGTATTGGTACTTGCTTTCTTTGTCCCTTTAGCCACGGGCTGCTGCAAAGCCTTTTTAAAAGCAGATGATGGTGCTGCTGCTTTACTTGGTCTTGGGTTTTATGGTGCAATCAGAGGACCTGGGCTGATTTCAAAAGCACACTCCACTACTTTTCCATTCCAGTAACTACATTCAACAATGGCCACTCTGTTGCTACGCTACTGAGGTCTTAATAGCATATGCTGCAGACTGCTGAGGAGGAAAATCCATAGATGTGGGGGGGGGGGGGGGGCAGTTGCTGGTGACAAGCATAGATCCCACATTTTTGCAAACCATTTGCAGCCACTCTGCAGTGCGCCCAACACGTTAACGGCCCAACGTCTCTCAAACACTGGAAAGGTGGTAAGGACTGACACCTAATTTCGGATAACCGAAACAGGGCAACCTCTTACTCCACGTTGTTAGGGACCATCGCTTACTTCTGTTTAGTCACAACCTAACTCTTAAGTGATCAGTGGACGACACTTTAATCTCATATGACATAAAACTTCCTGGCAAATTAAAACTGTGTGCCCGACCGAGACTCGAACTCGGGACCTTTGCCTTTCGCGGGCAAGTGCTCCACCAACTGAGCTACCGAAGCTTCATATAAGCGCACACTCCGCTGCAGAGTGAAAATCTCATTCTGGAATCATATGACATACTTTGAATGCACTTGTCGCGTAATTTTAAATGATTGAATAATTCATGCAACGATAACCGTGCCGTTAATCTTATTGTATGAAACAGTTTTGAAAAACAGAAACAATGAACGGCTGATTTTTCTCAGGGTGTTATCACCAACAATAGCATACATATTCCAACGTCAAGACATCCGTCCTACTCACGATAGATTAAAATCTTTTTTAACTACTACACGATAATACATTTAAGCAATTATTGATTATTTTTTCTGACGGGCTGGATGTTCCAGGTCAGCTGCCGATGGGCAATGGCAGCGTAAGCATTTATTGATATTGTTATTACTAAAAACTGTATCTGTGGCCTAATATGAATTGAAAAAATATTGTAGGACTACACAGAAATGGCCAGGGCAACATTTAATTATTACGTATTGAATCACATACAGGATAGGTACCAGCTACTCACAAAAATACGCACTACAATTATTAATCTCATATGTATTCAGCAAATTATATTCCTACTACAAATAATTGTATCAGTTACAGACCGTGAAAATTTAACGTCCGTCAGTGAGGACCGCAGAATCGGTAAGACAATGGAAAAAAAAGAACAAATCACTCATCCATCTTCTGCAAAAAAAGAACACAGATAATAGTATTTGTAATTCTGATAGCACAGATAAATCTTCTCTATTTTAAGTCACTGCAATTTACTTGTACTATTTTCTACCGCAGGCAGTGCTATACACTTCTTACCTGGCTTGGGGAAGGATTCCCAACTGAACTCTCTCTAAAATGTGTAACTAGACCGCAGTGCAAAAATAGTTGTTGAGACAGAAATGTTAACAGCACCGGCACCAAAGTCACGACGCATTATGAGAATGACCTTCGCTGTTGGTTGTCGGAGGGAGCTACGGAGTGAACCACCAAAAAAGAGAGATATTCAACTACCCGGCAATAGGCAACTACCCTAAAAATAAACACGTTACTCCACTGTCACACTCTTCGTTTTGGGCTTCCAAGATGCGTAGACTATCCGGAGGAAGATACCCTACACATTACGAACAATTCAAAGGCCTGTGACTCTTACGAAAACTCTGCAGAGTCTCCTATCGACAGTCTCTAAATGATCCTCTCAAAATTTAACGCATGATAACCGAATAAAATGTTAATCACATTCTTCAAAGAGAGCACAATGGTCGCTTTGGAGCGCTGTTGGTGGCGTAAAAACCGGTATCGGGCAGTTTTCGTAGAGCTGTCAGTGCTAGCTGAAAAGCAACAGTGCGCGAAATAACCGCAGAAATCAATGTGGGACGTACAACGAACGTATCTGTTAGGGCAGTGTGGCGAAATTTTGCGTTATTGGGTTATAGTAGCAGACAATTGAAGTGATGCCTTTGCTAACAACACATCGCCTGACACAATTTGTGAGCTTGATGTAGCGTGAAGCGTTCTATACTCGACATCGCTATTATATTTTATAAAGTTTTATAATATTTATGTTGTAAAAAGAAATAAGAACCATATTTGTAATCTTAGACACGAATGTTCACGCTCGTCATTTGAGCGAAACAAGTTAATACACGTAATGCATTTTTAACGCTTGATAGCGTGCTTCCGCGTGATCTGCTGAGATCTTGTTACCATTTTATGTCCAGTATTTTGACCGCCGACCCCCAGCCACCTTCTTCAGATGCTGAGTGGTTTGGTGTTATGGGCATTCGCTGCATGGATTGCAATCAGGCTGCTTTTATATTGTGCATAAGATAGATAGAACAACTCTCCAGAATACCCGAAAGCGTGCTATTAACCAGGCGACGAGAAAGCCTGAGACATGATGTTAAAACAATTTTAAATTTGTTACAAAATTTTTGAAATTGTGTTGATAGCAAACAATATACGTTCTCAAAACTTGATAATTAGTCTCGGGTATTCGTAAAACCATCTCCAAATCAGTCATGCTAAAATGTTAAGTGTATACAGAATACGGATGGACCGCGATGTCTTTACAACTGATAATGTGTAAGAGAATAAAGGCACCATACTCATCTGATAACATCAATTAAACGCTGGCTTTACCAGCGAGATACAAGGATGATGCTAAACTACGCTTAATGAAATCACGGTAGAGCATAAAATATAAAATTACGATCAAATACACTCCTGGAAATTGAAATAAGAACACCGTGAATTCATTGTCCCAGGAAGGGGAAACTTTATTGACACATTCCTGGGGTCAGATACATCACATGATCACACTGACAGAACCACAGGCACATAGACACAGGCAACAGAGCATGCACAATGTCGGCACTAGTACAGTGTATATCCACCTTTCGCAGCAATGCAGGCTGCTATTCTCCCATGGAGACGATCGTAGAGATGCTGGATGTAGTCCTGTGGAACGGCTTGCCATGCCATTTCCACCTGGCGCCTCAGTTGGACCAGCGTTCTTGCTGGACGTGCAGACCGCGTGAGACGACGCTTCATCCAGTCCCAAACATTCTCAATGGGGGACAGATCCGGAGATCTTGCTGGCCAGGGTAGTTGACTTACACCTTCTAGAGCACGTTGGGTGGCACAGGATACATGCGGACGTGCATTGTCCTGTTGGAACAGCAAGTTCCCTTGCCGGTCTAGGAATGGTAGAACGATGGGTTCGATGACGGTTTGGATGTACCGTGCACTATTCAGTGTCCCCTCGACGATCACCAGTGGTGTACGGCCAGTGTAGGAGATCGCTCCCCACACCATGATGCCGGGTGTTGGCCCTGTGTGCCTCAGTCGTATGCAGTCCTGATTGTGGCGCTCACCTGCACGGCGCCAAACATGCATACGACCATCATTGGCACCAAGGCAGAAGCGACTCTCATCGCTGAAGACGACACGTCTCCATTCGTCCCTCCATTCACGCCTGTCGCGACACCACTGGAGGCGGGCTGCACGATGTTGGGGCGTGAGCGGAAGACGGCCTAACGGTGTGCGGGACCGTAGCCCAGCTTCATGGAGACGGTTGCGAATGGTCCTCGCCGATACCCCAGGAGCAACAGTGTCCCTAATTTGCTGGGAAGTGGCGGTGCGGTCCCCTACGGCACTGCGTAGGATCCTACGGTCTTGGCGTGCATCCGTGCGTCGCTGCGGTCCGGTCCCAGGTCGACGGGCACGTGCACCTTCCGCCGACCACTGGCGACAACATCGATGTACTGTGGAGACCTCACGCCCCACGTGTTGAGGAATTCGGCGGTACGTCCACCCGGCCTCCCGTATGCCCACTATACGCCCTCGCTCAAAGTCCGTCAACTGCACATACGGTTCACGTCCACGCTGTCGCGGCATGCTACCAGTGTTAAAGACTGCGATGGAGCTCCGTATGCCACGGCAAACTGGCTGACACTGACGGCGGCGGTGCACAAATGCTGCGCAGCTAGCGCCATTCGACGGCCAACACCGCGGTTCCTGGTGTGTCCGCTGTGCCGTGCGTGTGATCATTGCTTGTACAGCCCTCTCGCAGTGTCCGGAGCAAGTATGGTGGGTCTGACACACCGGTGTCAATGTGTTCTTTTTTCCATTTCCAGGAGTGTATAACATAATTTTATAATGTATGGGTTAGCATCAGTCTGTTATTAAGTAGGTATAGATATTTTATTGGTGTTGTCTCTTACCCGAACACGGAGCCTTTACGCTCTTAAGGTTTTTGTTTTTGTTTTTTCATTATAAAATTATTTGGAGTTTTCTGAATAAAACAAATCAAGTTTCACCCTTCTAAGTGAATTCTAAGGGTGTTTTTTATTACTGCAAAGTTAACACGCCACGTAAACGGTTGTAGCGACTTTGTGTATCACCTCTGACGCTGCAGCTCGCTGGCTGCAAGCAGGGTATCTTTGCGGAATTAGACAGTGTTCTATTTTCCACCGTTGTATGGCTTTATCTCTGTGATAAGTGACTGTTGATATCGGTAAACATAAACGCTATACCGCGTGTGTTGACTTCTGGAGTTTGCTTTGTGTTGTTTAGCTGTTCAACTTTTCGTATTTGACGAATTCTGCTCGTACCTGTTTTACGTATTTGGTTTGTGGATGTCAATATGCCCCGTTTCAGCAATCGAGTGTTTAAGAGGAGGCACAGTGAGTGGAAGAAGAAATCTTTTGTTGTTTCGAAGGAAGATGCTGCTCAGACTGCTTCTCCAACTACTCCAAATGAATGTGATAGAACTTCTTCCAGCAAGAAACTTTGTGACAGCAAAGAAAAATTTGAAAACTATGAAAGCTACAGTAATGACATGAATGAAATAATTAACATTTTCTTGCTCTCTGATATTTTGAAACATAACGTATTATGCCGAGTTTTCAAAGAAAGAGGACTGGAATTGAAATAACTTCACACATAGGTTTAGCATGTAAAATGTTATTGAAGTGTGAAAAATATGCTGCAATAGTTTCGTTTTCTAATTCTAAATATTCCTCGTAATGGTAATAGTGGAAAGAAGGTGTATGATATGAATGTTAGTCGAGTGTATCGCTTGCGTTGCACTGACAAGGGCAGTCCTGCAGGGATAATGTTATATCGAATTATGAACTTGCCAAAACCGCCAACCAAGTTTGGATTTTATAATGAATTGCTGGGTTCAAATGGTTCAAATGGCTCTGAGCACTATGGGACTTAATTTCTGAGGTCACCAGCCCCCTAGAAATTAGAACAACTTAAACCTAACTAACCTAAGGACATCACACACATCCATGGCCGAGGCAGGATTCGAACCTGCGGCCGTAGCGGTCACGTGGTTCCAGACTGTAGCGCCTGGAACCGCTCGGCCACCTCGGTCGGCGAATTGCTGGGATATTCTGCTGAAGATATTGCTCAAGCAACAATGAAGAAAGCAGTTGAAGAAGCTGTGACAGATAATAAGAATTGTAGAGGTTTAACTGTTGCCTTAGATGGATCATGGCAACGTAGAGGTCATACATCTCTAAATGGAGTTGTGACAGCTACCAGTAGAGACAGTTGCAAAAGTAATTGATGTTTCTAGAATGAAACTTTCACTCTACAGCGGAGTGTGCGCTGATATGGCAGATTAAAACTGTGTGCCGGACCGAGACTCGAACTCGGGACCTTTGCCTTTCGCGGAAGGTAGGAGACGAGGTACTAGCGTGAGTCGTGCTTGGTTAGCTCAGTCGGTAGTGCGCTTGCTGGCGAAAGGCAGTCCCGAGTTCGAGTCTCAGTCCGGCACACAGTTTTAATCTGCCAGGAAGTTTCGTAATTGATGTTGCTATTCTCTAAAAAGATTGTAGATGTAAGTGAAATACCAAGAACGAACATAGTGAAATTTGTGAAGCAAATTTTCACGGCACGAGTGGAGCGATGGAAGTAGAGAGATAGAAAGCAATTTTTTCCAGATCACAGGAGTGGTATTGTGTATGATATACTATCTATGAGATGTTGATTCTAAGGGATATAAAGCTGTAGAGGAACTCAAACCTTATGGCAATGAAATTCACATTAAAAAAAGGAGTGCATTGGACATGTGCAGAAGCGCATTTGAGGTCGCTTGCGCATACTACAGCAGACATTAGCATCCCAGAAGCTTAGTGATGGTAACACCCTTGGAGGAAGAGGAAGATTGACAGATGAAGCAACTGATAGATTGCAGAGGTAAAATGCGTGTGCAATTAGGCAAAATGCAAGAAGCATTGAGCATATTAGGAGAGCAGTATGGGCATTAATTTTTTTACTGCATCAACAAATAAGCACCCACAACATGCACTGTGCCCCACAGGTGATGACTCATGGTGTAAGTACCAATCAGGAAAGGATTATGCCCATAAAAACAGTTTGCCAAATGCAGTAATTGATGTAACTAAGCCCATATTCAGAGATTTAGCACAGCCTAGTTTATTGGAAAAGTGTTTACATAGGAAAACACGAAATCTAAATGAAAGTGGAAATAATATAATTTGGATAAGTATTCCCAAAAAAGTGTTTGTACAGACAAAACATTGCATTTTGGAGTGTATGATGCAGTGGCAACATACAATGAAGGAAACATTATCAAATGTGATGTGCTGAAACGTTTAGGTATCCAACTAGGACACAACACCATTTCCACAATCCGACTAATTGATGAAGAAAGACTAAGAGGTGCAGGAAGAAGAGATAAAAGCCTACAACATGCAGCAAAAGGGAAGAGAAGACCAGTGAAATGGAAACTAACACTGGAAAAATAAGAGGATGCTGATAATCCATCATATGGGGCAGGAATGTATTGAAAAAACTTTGGAATCCATTTCCCATAACTTTAAAATTTTCGTCTATGAGGAACATTTCCTCAAAAACTGCTAACAGCATATCAATTAAATTTATACACAATATTGTTTACTTCTTATCCTTCATTTTTATAACACATTGTAAAAAATATTATATAATTCCAGAGTTCTAGAAGAAAAAGTGCAAAATTTTAGAGAAAAATATAAGCATCTGCTTAAAAAGACTATAAAACAAAAACTAATAAATATTTCTTAACACGGCATTATAACTTTGTAGAGAAATATTCACTGAACATGTAGCCAGAAATTTCAGAGCAATATGTTTAATGGTTTTAGAAAAAATGATCCTTCTATTTGTTAAAATTAACGTGGAGGAGATGGATAGTTGTGGCTCCCCTTAAATGGAGCAGGTTTCCTGTATCGATTTGTATTGGCCTCACTCTTCGACTGAGAGTGCCTCGCTCTGAAGATGACGATTAACAGCCGAAACAATAGCAGCGGACAATATGTGGTTTTTGGCTGATTGTCTATACTTTTAATGGATCGACTAATATGCTGTGAAAACGTGAAGAGCCGCAGTAAACTTACGCAGACATTTGGTATGGTTCTTGGTGTTGCCCTTTCAGCGGCTGGTAGTGTACTTCATGACTTGTAATGGTGATGGGAGATCCCGGGCTCGCCGGAGCGGCCAGCCCAGCACTCAGTCGGTGGGCCTGCACTACGCCTATCCCTCCCCAGCGACGGCCGCTCAGTTTAATTGGCAGCGGCGAGCGCGCCTTTAATACTGCCAGACCGGCCCGCGTTTGCACTTGCAGCCATTTCTGCAGCCCTCTCTAATGATTTCAACTGCTCTTAAGGAAGCAATTTAAGAAGTTCTCCGATACTCTCATTAAACTGCTCTCGCGGCCCTTCCCTCCTTCCCCCACCTCCTTCCAGCCCCTTCTGCTTAACCGGACCCAGAGAAAGGTTCCGCCATTCGCTAATGCACAGCCATGCGCCCGTATACTTACTTCTCGGCCCCCCTACTGAATTACTGTTTGCCACCGTAATAGGACTTTACGGATTTCCAAAGAGTGATTTCCATTACCCATTACTTCAGAAAATTTTTTTGACCAAATGCCTGTGATTTGCCAAATTCATTGAGATTAATCTTGAGAGGTGACTACTACCCTGCAGATTCACTTTCTCACAGCATGTATTGTCTTTTGTGTATTGCGATGGTTATATAAGCGACTTTCAAGTGAAACCAAGTAAGAGACGAAGTTGTTAGCACAGGTAGGTCTGTGTGTGTGTAAGTGCTCTCTGCTGGGATCAGGTAGGCTCTGGCTCTGAGCACTATGCGACTTAACTTCTGAGGTCATCAGTCGCCTAGAACTAAGAACTAATTAAACCTAACTAACTTAAGGACATCACACACATCCATACCCGAGGCAGGATTCGAACCTGCGACCGTAGCGGTCGCTCGGCTCCAGACTGTAGCGCCTAGAACCGCACGGCCACTCCGGCCGGCGATCAGGTAGGAACAACATGATCTGTCACCTTTGCGCCATTAGTCAGTTAACGGGCTCGAAGTGAGGGCAGCTAGTGTGTGGTTATTCGACTTCACTACGGAGGCCGGAGAAGAGGAACAGTGAACTGTGCTGCGTTGACAGTGGAAGGAAAGTCAAGAAGTGAAATACATGACCGAAAGGCTCCTGCACACTCAGGTCACAAAAGCCATGGCATAACGATGTGGACTTACGCAGATGGCAGTAGTATCGCGTGCACAAGGTGTGAAAGGGCAGTGCATTGTCGAAGCTGTCATTTGTACTCGAGTGGTTCATGCGAAAAGGTTCCTGGCATGATTATGGCTGCACAACGGGAATTAAAAGAGTTTGAATGCGTAATGGGAGTTGGAGCTAGACGCCTGGGATTCTCCATTTCGGAAATAGTTAGGGAATTCAATATTCCGAGATGGACAGTGTCAAGAGTGTTCCCAGAATACCGAATTTCAGGTATTACACTATGGACAAAGCAGTGGCTGACGGCCTTCACTTAACGGCCGATTGTAATGGTGTTTGCCAGCCGGTGTGGCCGTGCGGTTCTAGGCGCTTCAGTCTGGAATCACGTGACCGCTACGGTCGCAGGATCGAATCCTGCCTCGGGCATGGATGTGTGTGATGTCCTTAGGTTAGTTAGGTTTAAGTAGTTCAAAGTTCTAGGGGACTGATGACCACAGATGTTAAGTCCCATAGTGCTCAGAGCCATTTGAACCATTTGAATTTGTAATGGTGTTTGCGTAGAACTGTCAGCGCCAACAAACAAGCGACACTGGGGGATATAACCGCAGAAATGAATATGGGACATACAATGAACGTGTCTGTCAGGACAGTGCGGCTGAATTGGCATTAATGGGCTATGGCAGTAGAGCGCCTCTACTTAACACGACATCGCCTACATTGCATCTCCTGAGCTCGCGGCCATTTTGGTTGGACCCTAGACGATTGAAAAGCCTTTGACCCGTCACATTAGACCCCATTTCAGTTGGTAAGAAATGACGATAGGATTCGAGTGTGCCGTAGTCCCCACGAAGCTAAGGATCCAGTTTGTCAACGAGGCACTGTTCAAGATGGTCGTGACTCCATGATGGTATGGGCTGTGTTCACGCGGAATGGCATGTATCATGCATAAGTTCAGCTACTTGGATACTTTTGCAGCCATTCATGGACTTTGTAAGTAGGCTGTTTAGGATTTTATGTTGGTAACGCCACGTAGCGCTTTGTATGAAAATCACTGACTGTGCTGTGTGCAGTCTGTGACTGGTTGGCATTGTTGGAATATTCACTATTGTCGTGTTGGGCGGTTGGATGTGAACAGCACGGAGCGTAGCGCAGTTGGAAGTGAGCCGCCAGCAGACGATCTAGACGTATGTCCGTCAGAAAAAGGAAATTTGTAAGAGTGATGTCATGCACTGATATGTAGGGTGGTCCATTGATCGTGACCGGGCCAAATATCTCACGAAATAAGCGTCAAACGAAAAAACTACAAAGAACAAAACTTGTCTAGCTTGAAGGGGGAAACCAGATGGCTCTATGGTTGGCCCGCTAGATGACGCTGCCTTAGGTCAAACGGAGATCAACTGCGTTTTTTTTTAAATAGGAACCTCCATTTTTTATTGCATTTTCGTGTAGTATGTAAAGAAATACGAATGTTTTAGTTGGACCACTTTTTTCGCTTTGTGATAGATGGCTCTGTAATAGTTACGAACATATGGCTCACAATTTTAGACGAACAGTTGGTAACAGGTAGGTTTTCTAAATTAAAATACAGAACGTAGGTACGTTTGAACATTTTATTTCGGGTGTTCCAATGTGATACATGTACGTTCGCGAATTTATCATTTTTGAGAACGCATGCTGCTACAGCGTGATTACCTGTAAATACCACATTAATGCAATAAATACTCAAAAGGATGTCCGTTAACCTCAATGCATTTGGCAATACGTATAACGACATTCCTTTCAACAGCGAGTAGTTCGCCTTCCGTAATGTTCGCACATGCAAATATCCTTCAACTTTCCCCACAGAAAGAAATCCGGGGACGTCAGATCCGGTGAACGTGCGGGCCACGGTATGGTGTTTCCACGACCATTCCACCTGTCATGAAATATGCTATTCAATACCGCTTCAACCGCACGCGAGCTATGTGCCGGACATCCATCATGTTGTAAGTACATCGCCATTCTGTCATGCAATGAAACATCTTGTAGTAACATCGGTAGAACATTAAGTAGGAAATCAGCATACATTGCACCATTTAGACTGCCATCGATAAAATGGGGGCTAATTATCCTTCCTCCCATAATGCAGCACCATACATTAACCCGCCAAGGTCGCTGATGTTCCACTTGTCGTAGCCATCGTGGATTTTCCGTTGCCTAATAGTGCACATTATGCCGGTTTACGTTACCGCTGTTGGTTAATTACGCTTCGTCACTAAATGGAACGCGTGCAAAAAATCCGTCATCGTCCCGTAATTTTTCTTGTGCCCAGTGACAGAACTGTACACGACGTTCAAAGTCGTCGCCATGCAATTTCTGGTGCATAGAAATATGGCACGGGTGTAATCGATGTTGATGTAACATTCTCAACACCGACGTTTTTGAGATTTCTGCTGCTTACGTGCGGATTAGCCGCGACAGCAGCTAAAACACCTACTTGGGCATCATTATTTGTTGCAGGTCGTCGTTGACGCTTCACATGTGGCTGAACACTTCCTGTTTCCTTAAATAACGTAACTATCCGGCGAACGGTCCGGACACTTGGATGAAGTCGTCCAGGATACCGAGCAGCATGCATAGCACACGCGCGTTGGGCATTTTGATCACAATAGCCATACATCAACACGATATCTACCTTTTCCGCTGTTGCTAAACGGTTCATTTTAACACTAGTAATGTATCACGAAGCAGATACCGTCCGCACTGCGGAATGTTACGTGATGCCACGTACTTATACCTTTGTGATTATTACAGCGCCATCTATCACAAAGAGAAAAAAGTAGTCCAACTAAAACATTCATATTTATTTACGTACTACACTAATATGTAATAAGAAATGGGGGTTCCAATTAAAAAAAGTGCAGTTGATATCCGTTTGACCTATGGCAGCGTCATCTAGCGGGTCAACCATAGAGGCATCTGGTTTCCTCCTTCAAGCTAGACGAGTTTCATTCTTTGTAGTTTTTTCGTTTGATGCTTATTTCGTGAGATATTTGGCCCGGTCACTATCAAAAAATGGTTCAAATGGCTCTGAGCACTATGGGACTTAACATCTATGGTCATCAGTCCCTAGAGCTTAGAACTACTTAAACCTAAGAAACCTAAGGACATCACACAACACCCAGTCATCCGGTCACTATCAATGGACCACCCTTTATACATATATATAATGACTTTACAACACTATTAAGGTAAATACATTGTTTACTCTCTATCAAAATCTTTCATTTGCTAAGTATGCCTATCAGTAGTTAGTGCATTCAGTAGTTAGAATCTTTTATTTAGCTGGCAGCATTGGCGCTCGGTGCATTGCAGTAGTTCGAGTAACGAAGATTTTTGTGAGGTAAGTGATTCATGAATGGTATAGGTTACTGTTAGTCGGGGCTGTTCTTTTGTAGTGATTATTGAAAGTCAGACTGCGTTGCGCTAAAAATATTGTGTGTCAGTTTAGTGATGATCAGAATAAGTAAAGAGGGAAACATCTGAGCACGTTCAGTTTTGCTCAGCTGTTTGAAAATCAAATAACGTAAGAGGTTTCAAATGGTTCAAATGGCTCTGAGCACTATGGGACTTAACATCTGTGGTCATAAGTCCCATAGAACTTAGAACTACTTAAACCTAACTAACCTAAGGACATCACACACATCCATGCCCGAGGCACGATTCGAACCTGCGACCGCAGCGGTCACGCGGTTCCACACTGAAGGGCCTTTAACCGCACGGCCACACCAGCCGGCCGTAAGAGGTTTATCAGCACAGTCATTTATTATTCTCCAAAAGGGACGTTACAACTTTATGTTCCCAAACAACCACAGAATTTTTATGGATGACAATGCGCCATGTCACCGGGCCAAAACTGTACGTGATTGGTTCGAAGAACATCATGGACAATTCGATCGAATGATTTAGCCCCCCTGCCCGCCCGATGTAAGTCCCATAGAAAATTAGTAGGACATAAACGTGAGGTCATTTCGTGGACATAACCCTGCACCGGCAACGCATTTGCAGTTATGGTCGGCTATAGAGGCAGCAATATTTCTGCAGGGGACTTCCAACGACTTTTTGAGTCCAGGCCACGTCGAGTTGCAGCACTACACCGGGCGAAATGAGGCCTGACTCCAATATTATTAGGTATGCTGTAACTTTTGTCACCTCAGTGCATATGACGAACACAGTATGACATGGGCACGTGTGCTTGCATGGGGTAAACTATCTCGAGAATGTCGGCTCCCACTGAAGGACAGCAGTCGTCCACGACAGCCTCATCACGCCACTACTCATTTCGTCATTGCTGCTGCGGATGCTATCCTCTTGAATGACCTGCGGTGGACACTGGAAGAGATCTGGTTTATGGTGGGCATCAGTGACGTATCATTCACGCCATCATGGCAGAGCATCTGAAGTTCGGGAAAATGTGTAAGCTGTTTGTTTCCCACTGCCTGATGGACAAGCACAGTTTCAGCAGAATTTCGGCATCATTGCACCACCTGGAATGCTATCGCAATAAAAAAAATATCGTTTCCTGTCCCGCATTGTCACGGGAGATGAAGCATGGTGCAATAATTCTGATCTGGAGAGGAAGCGTTAGAACCTACAATGGAAGCAAATGGATTCACGCGTATCGAGGAAATCCATTGCCGTGCCCACAAGCCCCATAAAAGTCCTGATGAATGCAAGGACCCGATGGTGATTGACTTTCTGGAAAACGGGCTACAGTAAATGCACAACGGTATGTGAACACTTTGAATAAATTGAAACGCGCAGTCAAGTCCAAACACCCAAGAATGTGGATGGGCGCCATCTTTCTGTTACTGGGTAGTTTCGGCCCACGTGTTGCCGAGGTTGTTTCGACTACGCTGCAGTAGTTTCCTGGGAAGCTCTTACTCTATACAGCCCTGTCATCTCAAACTGCGATTTACATCTGCCCTGAAGAAAGAAAGTTGTGGCTTTCGATTTGTTTCGGACGAAGAGGTGCACATCTGGGTACAATCATGATTTCTTAGGCAATCTCAAACATTTTTTCCATTAAGATATTAATCGTCTTGTCTCACAGTGGGACAAACGTATAAATAGTCATGGAATTATTTTGAAATAATAAACGGTTTAGTTACTTTTTCCCATCTGTGTCGTCCTCATTTGACAGTCCCTTATATTTCCTGTAGCGATAAGATCTAGCTTTAACAAATTTCTATATATTGATACAAGGTCTTTAGCTATCTGATCGTTAGGTCACTGTGATAACCTTACACCTCTGGAGAATCCATTTGCTCTCGACATATAGTACTCGTTCGCTGATATGGAACATGTAGGCTTCCTTGTTTCAAAGTAGTTCGCCATCTTCTCCCAACTTCGAATGGTGCAGTCGAAGAGGCACTTCGTGCTGCGTTTCTGATAGTGGGAAGGAGCTGCTTTTGTCCAGCTGTAGTCTACACTACTGAGCAGTGATAGTAGTGCCTAAGGACTCAATTTGTTTGCAGAGATGGAGGATACTTTTATGTAGTGATATTAGTTTGGGAATACTTGCTGGTATTACTTCGCACGTAGGCAGCCGATCACGTGTTTCCACACAGTGCAATAAGCACTTAGAGACTGCTCTCATTAAATGCTTGGAATCTGGTTATTGCTTTACTTTGTTTATATACTGCTATTATAAATCCATTGATGTTTACTTTTCCCAAAGTCTAAGGAGAATTTTTAGAGGAATCATAAGTACGTGTTTCAGATGATGTTGCTTTGGTTTGTTGAACGTAGGCTGGAATAGCACTACAGGGCAGTTAAGTTTCTCTCATGGCCTTAAAGCTAATATAGATTTCTTGTTAAATTTGTCTTATGAGCCAGAATAAGATTTTCACTCTGCAGCGGAATGTGCGCTGATATGATATCAGCGCACACTCCGCTGCATAGTGAAAATCTCATTCTGGAAAAATCCCCCAGGCTGTGGCTAAGCCATGTCTCCTCAATATCCTTTCTTTCAGGAGTGCTAGTTCTGCAAGGTTCGCAGGAGAGCTTTTGTAAAGTTTGGAAGGTAGAAGACGAGGTCCTGGCAGAAGTAAAGCTGTGAGGACGGGGCGTGAATCGTGCTTGGGTGGCTCAGTTGTTAGAGCACTTGCCGGCAAAGGCAAAGGTCCCGATTTCGAGTCTCAGTCCGGCAGACGGTTTTAATCTGCCAGGACGTTTCATATCTTGTCTTATGAAATCATTTGCCAGAAACATATCATTGTTTGTGCTTGATATGTTAGAATGTACCACTCTGGAGTGTTATTATGTAGTTAGTTACATGTTCCATAGATAATTTGAACTATTCGTTTATCGAAATTACTTGCAACAAGTCAATTTACATGATATGTAGACAGTATTAGCGTTTATATCAATGACCTGTTGTACAGAAACCAGATGGCAGTTATAAGAGTGTAGGGGCATGAAAGGGAAGCAGTGGTTGGGAAGGGAGTGAGACAGGATTGTAGCCTATCCCCTATGTTATTCAATCTGTATATTGAGCAAGCAGTAAAGGAAACAAAAGAAAAATACGGATTAGGTATTAAAATCCATGGAGAAGAAATAAAAACTTTGAGGTTCGCCGATGACATTGAAATTCTGTCAGAGAGAGCAAAGGACCTGGAAGAGCAGTTGAACGGAATGGACAATGTCTCGAAAGGAGGATATAAGATGAACACCAAGAAAAGCAAAACGATGATAATGGAATGTAGTCGAATTAAATCGAATTAAATCGGGTGATGCTGCTGGAATTAGATTAGGAAATGAGACACTTAAAGTAGTAAAGGAGTTTTGCTATTTGGGGAGCCAAATAACTGCTGATGGTCAAAGTAGAGAGGATATAAAATGTAGACTGCCAATGGCAAGGAAAGGGTTTATGAAGAAGAGAAATTTGTTAACATCGAGATTAGATTTAAATGTCAGGAAGTCGTTTCTGAAAGTATTTGTATGGAGTGTAGCCATGTATGGAAGTGAAACGTGGACGATAAACACTTTAGACAAGAACTTTAGACAACTTTAGACAAAACTTACATATTAGGGACGGTGTAGCCACCATTGTTGTGCCCCTCTCATCTCTTTCTATCTCCTCTTCATCATAGCTTCGAATTTTACCTTTCTACTTCTCTTCCTCTAACCTATCTACCTCTTCTATATGTCTTTCACCCCATTCTGTCGTTTTATGTCTCTGCTCGATGAGAATAACTCACAAGCTGCAAGAATATAACGAGAAAATTCCCAACTAGCAATAGGACTGACATTCATAAAAGAAAAATATGTTTACTTTCATGTACATAGTCATTATTATTATTATTATTATTATTATTATTCTTGAGTGTTATAATTATTTTTGATTGTTATAATTAACATTGTACTACTGTTATAATCTCTATTTTTTTCTTTAACATTAATACTGTATAACATGTTATATGTCCTTGATGTTCTGTGGAAACTGAAATTTGTTCAATCTGAGTATGCCTGGTTAGGTGTAGGAGAGGGCCTGAAGGTCCTAATCTTGCCAGGTAAAGTAAATGCATAAATAAATAAATAAATAAATAAATAGAAGCTTTCGAAATCTGGTGCTACAGAAGAATGCTGAAGATTAGATGGGTGGATCAGATAATTAATGAGGAGGTACTGAATAGAATTGGAGAGAAGAGAGAACAACTTGACTAGAAGAAGGGATCGGTTGGTAGGGCATATTCTGAGGCATCAAGGGATCACCAATTTAGTACTGAAGGGCAGCGTGAAGGGTAAAAATCGTAGAGGGAGACCAATGGATGAGTACACTAAACAAATTCAGAAGGATGTACGTTGTAGTAGGTACTGGGAGATGAAGAAGCTTGCACAGGATAGAGTAGCATGGAGAGGTGCATCAAACCAGTCTCTGGACTGAAGACCACAACAACACCAACATCAATGAGCACATTATTATTTTTAGTTCTGTTCATGCAGCTCTACAATTTTTTACTGATTACCAGTTTTTAAGTAGAAATTCTTTGTCAAGGAAAAAGATTTTAAATCAGAGTAAAACTTGCTTCACTAACTGTCAGATATTTTATGTTATTGGGCAAATAATGGAAAACTTTTCTTGTTGCATAATTTACTCTTTCCTGAGCGACTGTCAGCTATAACAACATCTAGTAAACATCATGTTTCTCTCTAGTTTTGTAGGTTGGGACATCATTGTTCTTCTCAAATTGTAGCGGATTACTTACGAATAATTTCATTAGCGAACATACCTAGTGTGACGGTGTTTACCAGTTTGATCAAGTACTGTTTTCCTTTGTGAGCACAGAACAGGATAGAAACTATGGCAAAATCTTGTGTCATAAAAACTCTAAGTGACAGGTGTATCCTCTGATAATGTATAGCTTCTCTTCAAACACTACAGAATATTGCGTTAGTATATCTGCTAACTGTTGCTTCTGCTCAACTGTAAGGCTTTCAGCCTCTTGTGTTTCCTGGTGCATTTTGGTCTGCCACAACAGTTGTGAAGATACAGGAAGTTTCAAGATAATAAGCATTGGTGTGAGAAGTTCCTTGCACTTCAAATGGACATTATAAATATATTTGAGCTTAGAAATTTCCTGGTTTATTTCACTGGATTTTTCGTGAGTTTTTACGGGAACAAAATCACCAAATTTTAATTTGGACAATTTAAGGTCCTTATCGTGCCTTTTAGATCTGGCTTCTGCTTTTTCTTCAATTATACTTTTGGTCTTGTGATTAAATAGAATTTTCTCGAGTGTAAACCCTGTAGTTTCATGGTAGCTGGTATTCATTACATTTTCAAAGTCCACAATAAACGTGCCCCATGCCTTGTGATTGTGGTGGCAGTAAGTTTGGCACAATGTACCTAGTTAAAGCATATAATATACTACTGGGTTACTTGCAGGATGGTAGTCCAAAATATATTTTACTTGGATACCATTCTGTTTCATCCATTCCTTCCATATTTTTGAAATAAACTGGTTTTCTTATCGTATTAAAATATTCAGTTATTCTATTAAATACTCCTCTAGCAGTAGCCTTTCTAAATAGTTTAATAAATTTGGAAAATACTTCCAATTTTACTACAATGTGTGTACAGTTTCCAGAAGCTTAGGGAGAGGCCCATACAAATCCACTGAGAATAAGTCAAGAATGTCTTCCGGTACATTGTTCTGCATATAAGCTTGATTAGTTCTATTTGTAACTTTTGCCCTTAGGCCAATATCGCATGATTTAATTCGAATAGTTATTTTCATTGTAACACTGATATTTATTACAGCTACATCATAGAGTTTTTCAATACACTTTTTCGGACCACCGTGTCCAAAGGCGAGGTGGAAATAATAAATTATTACAGTCTCAAATTGAGATGGCCAACATACTTTCCACTCCCCTCTATTCACATCTTTCCTTTTGTATAAAATACCTTTAAAGTTCTTGAAAATTCACAAATTTGAGGATACTTGGTATTATTAAAATTTACTTTAACTGATTTCCAAACATCATCTTCGTTTTGGTAATACTGCAAATTTTTAAAAATTTGTTCGATTTTGTTACTCCCCTGAACCTCTTTGATGAATCTCATATGAAATCTTGTCTCTTCATTATTTTTCCTCTGGCACGCTGTCTATCCCTTCCGGTAGTCTGGATAGAGCATCTGTTACATGATTGTCACTTCCTTTAACATAGAACATTTGGTAGTCAAACTGCTGGAGGTACAGTGCCCAACGGCTTAATCTGCCGGTAAATAAGCGGCAGTCTTTGAGAAAGGTCAATGATTTGTAATCAGTATGTATAATGGTCTTATGCCCCGATAAATAATTTCGAAACTTTTTCAAACCCCATATTGAGATGGCCAACAGCTAGAGTTTCTTTTTCTGAAATGATGTTCTTTCTTTCGTACATAGTCAGGGTTCGACTGTTGTTATTGTTGTGGTCTTCAGTCCTGAGACTGGTTTGATGCAGCTCTCCATGCTACTCTATCCTGTGCAAGATTCTTAATTTCCCAGTACTTACTGCAACCTACATCCTTCTGAATCTGCCTAGTGTATTCATCTCTTGGTCTTCCTCTACGATTTTGACCCACCACACTGCCCGTCAATGCTGAATTTATGATCCCTTGATGCCTCAGAACATGCCCTACCAACTGGTCCCTTCTTCTTGTCAAGTTGTGCCACAAACTCCTCCTCTCCCCTATTCTATTCGATACCTCCTCATTAGTTACGTGATCTACCCATCTAATTTAATGCTGAAGATTATCTGAAGATTAGATGGGAGGGTTAGACTAGCGAAAGCTATTGTCTTGCGTTTTGGTTCCACTGATGCTATGTTCTTTTGTAAAATTTTTATCCCGATCCCAGACGCACTGCTATCAGTACTCATATGAAATGGTTCACTCAAAGTAGGGTGATGGAAATTGTTGTCATTATCTCAGTCTTTAGATTTTCGAAATCATTTTGGTTGAGCCGTAGTAAAATTTACTGTTTGAAGAGTGCGACGCAGCGCGTAGTGTAAAGCAGTCGCCCTTCGTTTCTGGTGGTGGCGCCGCTGTGGCAATGGCAGCTTTGGTGTCTCCCTCTGGTGGGAAAGGGGGAAAGTTGCCTGTTTATGGGCATTTAAGTGGCGCTATGAGCTCGTCAGGGACTCCTCTCCCATCCTCGCCCCCTGCCACGTCTTCACCGTTGTGTCCCCCCTACCCTCCATTTCTACACCCTCCATCTCCTTTCCCAAGGTGGCTTCCGTCAACTCCCCCTCCCGGATGATGCCCTCTCTCCCTCCATTTATCCTTCCTATCAACTCTGATCCTCCCTCCCCATCCTTTCCTCTGTCCTTTCCCTGGGCTCCCTCTTCCCCCCCCCCCTTCCGTCCTGTTTCCTCCCCACTACACCTCTCCCTACCTCCCTTCTCCCCCCCAGTCCTTTTTCTTCCCCTCCTCTGCCTACCCCCCTCCCTGTCGTGTCTGCCCCCCACCCCTCTTATGGGTCCTCATCCTCCATCAGCTCCTTTCCCGGTTCCCCCCCCTTCGCTTTTACTCTCCTTTCCCCCCCGCCCCTTTTTGTTTTCCCATCTCCTGTCCAGTTTCCCCCCCCCCACCTGCTCTCGACTGTGGTGTCACCTTTGCCGACTTTTTTGTGCTGTGTTCTAGTGACTATTCAGTGTTGTGTTGCGAACAGAAACCATGCTGTCGCTGGGTGTGCATTTTATATACTTTGCGAACAGAATCCAGACTGTCGCCGTGTTTTTTTAATTGTCTATTGTTTTCCCTGTCTGCTCCGTATGTATTTTTATTCGCTTCATCATCCCTCTGTTGTTTGTTCTAATTTCCCCGTTTTCTTTTCACCTTGTTACTCACTAAGTCCCCGATTTTATCGCCTGTTTTTTATTATTATTTATTCTCCTGCTCTTTGTCAGAAAATCTGTAGGCTGCAGAGCGGCGTCCTAAGCTGCTGCCAGCCCGCCCCCTTCGGGGGGAATTGAAATTCAATACAGGAAAAAAAAAGAAAGAAGTCAGGGAGTCAGTCAGTCGGAGGCAGTTGGGCAGCCAGGGCAGTCTGTCAGTCTGGGCGAGTCTAGTCAGTTGGTCAGCCAAGTTAGTCTTTGTCTGTCTCTCGTCCGCATCGGTGAGCTGGTTAGTGCCTGTCTGTCGTCCGGAGTGCTAGTATGTGTTAGGCCGCCAGTCTGCTCGAGTTTGCTCAGGCAATGGGCATTGGCGGTTGGATCGATCGGTTGGTCGGTCGCGCTCTGGGACACAAGATGACTTGTCCGCCTGGAGCATCGGCGCATGTGAGGTCGCCACGGAGTCCAGTGGCCGCGCCGTATAGCGGGGCGTAGTGCCTTCGCGGCTGACACGAGAGCAACAGGAGTCAACCCACGACATCGGTCTGGCCGGGGCGAGTTGCGACGCCGCGAGGCGGGAGATCGGCGCGCCTTCCTGCGTCCGTTGAAGCTGCTGGCAGCGGACAGTTCGGGAGAGCATTTTGGGGATGCTGCGCCAGGTCTTCGCCAGAAATCGCAGTTCAATAGAAGTTAAGTGACTGGAGATATGTTGTTTCATTTACTTGTTAAATTCAACTTGTTTTCTTGGTCAGTGTCTCGTCCCAAGTTTGCTCGTCTATCTCCGTCCGCATTTGTTAGGCAGTTAGTGTCTGTCTGTCGGTCAGCCGTACGTTAATAGCTGCCTCTGTCATGTCTGTTGGATCGGTGTTAACGAATTTATTGCTTAAACGCCGAATTCTTGAAATATGTTTTTATCTTGCCTATCATCTTGCGAGGTGGTATATGTGTAATGTAGAGCCTGTTGTACATTTTATGTGAGTCTGCATTTTATGGGTTTCGTTTAAATACTCATTTTAGTTATAAAGTGGCCACCCTTCCACCGTAAGAGTCCTTTAAAAAAAATAAAAAGCAAATTGCACTTTCGGTGGCAGATAATTTGAGGGTTGTACTATTTCCTTTCCTCTTACAGGGTGCATAGTTTACATGTTTGTATGAGTTGTTAAAATTTTTTGTTTAAAGTAATCTGGTGTGTTGCAGATTTGCACCAGTGTACTCTTTCAGAAGTTGTTGTGAGCTGTCATGACTACGGCCGTGTTGAGAGGGAGCAGGCAAGCTTCTCAGCCCGAAGGCTCCTACTGTTAATGTTGTTCTTGCCTCTAAATAAATCTGTAACTTGATATTTCTAGGGTGCTTTTCTGCTTATAACTTTAAGTCTGTTTTGAAAAGGCTTATAGGAATAAAAAAATTGTTCAAATGGCTCTGAGCACTATGGGACTCAACATCTTAGGTCATAAGTCCCATAGAACTTAGAACTACTTAAACCTAACTAACCTAAGGACATCACACACATCCATGCCCGAGGCAGGATTGGAACCTGCGACCGGAGCAGTCCCGCGGTTCCGGACTGCAGTGCCAGAACCGCTAGACCACCGCGGCCGGCTATAGGAATAAAATTCACATTTGTTAAATTGTGACTTGATATTTTGAGTGTGCTTTTCTGCTTATAATTTTAAATCTGTTTTGAAAAAGCTTTCAGGAATAAATTCACATTTGTTAAAGGTAATTTTCCATCAGTTACTTTCTGGCAACTACTTCCACGCTCACCTAGTGTGATTAAATTGTGTCAATGTCCTTGATGAATCACCAGTAAATAAAGTAAATTCTTTAAGAAAAAAAATTGAAAGTAAATTCACGGTTCATCGGTACTCTTGTGTCCAAATGTATGCACTATGTTTCTTAAGCATTCCATTTAAATAAGGACTATTAAACGCTTGCCCTTTCGTAAATTTGTGGTAAAATCCACAGACACCGAGAAACGATTTTCACTGCTTTAAATTTTTAGGTGGCGGACATTTTTCAATATCATTTAACTTCTCTGGGTCCCTTCCAATCTCAGAAGTGGTAATAACGTGTCCCGAGAATTTTATTTCTTGGTTTACCAATTTTCACTTCTTCAGTTTCAGCACCATTCCTCCTGCTTGCAGAGCAGAAAGGGTTTTGTTTAACAATTCAGAATGTTCTTTCCAAATTTCTGTGGTGATCAACCCATTGTCCACATAGATTGTCAGTCTAGCACTGAGTTCCCTTCCTAATATAGAAGCTAAAGATCCAATAAAGACTGAAACAGAAGTATGAAGACCAAGAGGAACAACTTTATAATGGTAACATTTTCCTGCAAATATAAACGCGGTATACTTTCGAGAATCTTTATGTGTTGGATTTGCCAGTATCCCGTCGTAAGATCTAAGCTAGTAAAATATTGCACGTTATGGAACTTTTGCAATGGATCGTGTAAATTGTCCGGACGATCTACCTCTCTTTTGACGGCATTATTTAGAGTAAGTGCATCGATTACTACTCGCACGCCCCCATCTTTCTTCTTCTCAATAATGAGATGCCTATTATATTCACTACTATTGCTCCTTTCAATGACTCCCCATTCAATCTTTTTGTCGATTTCAGTCTGCACGGCTTCTTTCTTAGCTAGTGGTACTGGATAAGGTCTCACGAAAAAACGTCCATGTTCTACTGCTTCAATGCAATATTCAAAATACTCTACTATTGCTGGTTTATCTGCAAACACTTCCTGATTATCAGTTAAAATGTTAAACAAATCGGCCTATTGTTCTGACGTAAGTTCTTGTATTTCGTCGACAATTTCTTTAAAAGTTTCTGTTTTTATGTCATCAATCATTACGTTCTTCACATGGTATATTGCATACAAGTTGGACAAACCATCATTTCCCAGGTCTAATTCTAACACCAATGAATCAACTTTGGTGTTCTTCTTTGTCTAGCCAATCAATACCCAAAATCATTTCAGCACTCAACTCAGGTATGACAGAAAGCTGTGTTCAAATTTTTGTCCATTAATTTCAAATTCTACCAATACTTGTCTTTGAACATGTTTACTAGATTTGTCAGTTTCTCCTACAATTTTCACACCATTTACTGACATCATAACTAACCCAGGTTTATTTGAAATTTGTTCAAAGAAGGATTTTGAAAGAGCACTGATTTGTGATCCAGAGTCTAAACGTACCTGCAATTTAATAGCATAAATTTCGATTGGGATGATAGTTTGTAAGTAGGGTTTTTATGTTTTCTTATTGACAACGTTACGTAGCGCTCTGTATGAAAATCACTGGCTGTGCTTTGTGCAGTCTGTGGCTAGTTTGCATTGTTGTCTGCCATTGTAGTGTTGGGCAGCTGGGCGTGAACAGCGCGTAGCGTTGCGCAGTTGGAGGTGAGCCGCCAGCAGTGGTGGATGTGGGGAGAGAGAAGGCGGAGTTTTGAAATTTGTAACACTGGATGTCATGAACTACTATATATATTATGACTGTTAAGGTAAATACATTGTTTGTTCTCTATTAACATCTTTCAATTGCTAACTATGCCTATCAGTAGTTAGTGCGTTCAATAGTTTGAATCTTTTATTTAGCTGGCAGTAGTGGCGCTCGCTGTATTGCAGTAGCTTGAGTAACGAAGATTTTTGTGAGGTAAGTGATCTGTAAAAGGTACAGGTTAATGTTAGTCAGGGCCATTCCTTTGTAGGGATTTCTCAAAGTCAGATTGCGTTGCGCTAGAAAATATTGTGTGTCAGTTTAAGCACAATCATGTATAATTGTTCAAAGGGGACGTTTCATACGTCGACCCTTAGCCGAGGATACCTCACTGGAATCTTCTGATTATTTTCTTGTGGTTTGTGTAATTAGTGTAGCTATTGTTTATTGCTAGCGCGTAATTGTGGAGAGAATCTCCTCTGTAGTTGCAGTCTTTCATTGTTGTACAGAAAAACAGTTGTGGCATGCAGGTAGATTTGCACCAAGTATTTCGCAGCTGCACTAGCAATTAACGAGATATTATTTTCAGTGCTATGTTAATGTGTTCTCTTATTTTTGCTCTTCAACTTGTGCTTTTCTGTCTTATCGTGTGAAATATTGTGACAATAATGGCGTGTGAAAAACGTAACACTAGGCTTCAAAGTAAACTGAGAAATCATAGAGACGACGAGCGCAGCTTATGAGCACCACTGTGTAGTGAATTAACAGACATTCGAAGTAGTAATTTGGTAACTGTGCATAGGGAAATGGAGCGGGCGGCAAATAATGGTGTAGACAGTGAAACAGGTAGTGAAGAAGGAAGCATTATCGATCGATCGGTCGGCAACAGCTCGCCTCAGGAATCCGAAATGACAGAACACAATATTTCAAATACTGTAGATTTAGGTTTTGGGTCCTCACCGTTTTCTCAAATGAGTCAAGACACATTTTCTGCTTGTCAAAATGTGAATGTTGCCGGTGAAAATGCACTGCCAAAAAGCATAGAGAAACAGATTCCAGACACTAATACATTATTATTGCAACAAATGGAACAAAATCAGAGACACGCCTTAGTACATTTCTAACAGGACAACATCACCTACAGCGCCTCTCCTTGTCTCGTGACAATATCGGTCGGACCCCTGACGACTGGAAAACCGTGTTCTGGTCAGATGAGTCCCGAATTCAGTTGGTAAGGGCTCATGGTAGGTTTCGAATATGGCACAGACCACACGAAGCCATGGACACAAGTTGTCAACTAGGCACTGTGCAAGCTGGGGGTGTTCCACAACGGTGTTGGCTGTGTTTGCATGGAATGGACTGGATCCGCTGGTCCAAGTGAACCGAGCCGAAATGGCTATGTTCAGCTACTTGGAGACCATTTTCCTCCGTTCATGGACATTCCCACCCAACGATGGAATTTTTATGGATGACAATGGGCCATGTCGCCGGGCCACAGCTGTTCGTGATTGGTTCGAAGAACATTCTGGATAATTCGAACAAGTGACTTGACCACTCAAATTCCCCGACAGGCATTCCATAGAACATTTAAAGGATATAATCGAGAAGTCAGTTCGAACACAAAATCCTGAACAGGGTACGTTTTTGCAGTAATGGGCGGCTGTAGAGTCAGCATGGCTCAGTATTACTGCAAGGGACTTCCGATGGCTTGTGGAGTCAATGCCATTTCAAGCTGCTGCTCTACACTGGGCAAAAGGAGGTCCGACACGATATTAGGAAGTGTCCTGTGACTTATGTCGCCTCTATGTACACTTAAGGAACATTCCTCATGCATTGCACGATTGCACTGAAGTGGAAGATAACCCTTCACGATTAGGTGGCTGAGCCTACTCCACCAAGTCTCCCAGTTAACGGTACTCTACTCCATGGCATGTTACCACAATTACAGTACCTTACTCCATGGTGTTGTGGATTGGCAAGAGAGCCAACCCATTATGAGAGGAAGCCGAAAGGCTCGCGTTTTAGCTCATGCACGCTGGCGTGAGGTCTGTAACAGGTCAAGGAAATGAGACTAGCAAAAAAGGACGTAGCTGTGGAATACTTAAATTTAATCCATAAATGGTGAACATCGCTCTTGACGGTACATGTTTTACAGCATCAATAGTAACTGCTAATGGCGCCTTGCTAGGTCGTAGCAAATGACGTAGCTGAAGCCTGTGCTAACTATCGTCTCGGCAAGTGAGAACGTATTTTGTCAGTGAACCATCACTAGCAAAGTCGGCTGTACAACTGGGGCGAGTGCTAGTACGTCTCTCTAGACCTGCCGTGTGGCGGCGCTCGGTCTGCAATCACTGATAGTGGCGACTCGCGGGTCCGACGTATACTAACGGACCGCGGTCGATTTAAAGGCTACCACCTAGCAAGTGTGGTGTCTGGCGGTGACACCACACATGGCATGTTACCATAGCTACAGTACCTAACTCCATTGCATGTTAGCACAGT
The DNA here is from genome assembly GCF_023864275.1 of Schistocerca cancellata. Lineage (NCBI taxonomy): Eukaryota > Metazoa > Arthropoda > Insecta > Orthoptera > Acrididae > Schistocerca > Schistocerca cancellata. Next base: position 146,477,353 of record NC_064633.1, read on the forward strand.
TACGGTACCTTACTCCGTGGCATGTTATCACAGCTACAGTGCCTTACTCCATGCCTTGTTACCACAATTATGGTACCTTACTCCATGGTATGTTATTACAGCTACGGAACCTTACTCCATGGCATGTTACCACAGTTACAGTACCTTACTCCGTGGCATGTTACCACAGGTACGGTACCTTACTCCATGGCATGTTACCACTATTACAGTTCCTTACTCCATGGTATTTTACCATAGCTACGGTACCTTACTCCACGGCATGTTAGCACAATTACAGTACCTTACTCCATGGCATGTTACCACAACTTCGCTAAACCTACTTTGAGATCGATATTTATAGTTTATCTGTGACCTCCCGACACGCTCCCCCCACCCCACTCCCTTAAAAAAGCCAACTGTCGTGTGTAAAATAGCTTCAAACATCTGATTACAAATAAGTTAAGGTTTTAATTAAGTGACATTAAATGTTTAAAAGCATTATGATCCAGGACGCCAAATCACAATTTTTCAAGATTCTCAATGTTTGTAACTTTGTATCACCTGAAAGAACTGATGGTATAATGACATAATGACATTATTTGGCAGCTCAAAAATGGTTCAAATGGCTATGAGCACTATGGGACTTAACTTCTGAGGTCTACGTAAGCCTAAGTAACCTAAGGACATCACAAACATTCATACCCGAAGCAGGATTCGAACCTGCGACCGTAGTGGTCGCGCGATTCCACACTGTAGCGCCTAGAACCGCTCGGCCACCCCGGCCGGCTTGGCAGCTCAATCAAGTGGTGTATCTGTATATGGGTTGCAACCTGCGTAGCAAATAGCGTAATGGTAAAGGAGTAATAAATTAAAGTGTTATGTCTGACGATGAAGTTCCATTGCATGAACATAACAAATGAAATAACTTTTCTACTTTCTTTACTTTACGTGATTATTCGCGAGAAGAAGTTTCTAAAAGGTTTGAAATTACATAGGAAGTTTGTTGCAAAACGCCAAGTGCTCTCATTCTTAAATATCGGATGGATATAAGGAGGGAAACTTACGTATCGTGATTTATACCCAGTTCCTAACTTTCATACTTGACATGCTGTGCTAAACCCTTAACGTGTGATTGTACCCGTTAGTGAGTATTTTAAGGCAGCATTTCAAATTTAAACTAATTCATAATCACACGAAATGCTGAAAACCAAGTTTTTGTTGTCCCAACAAGCTGTTAGATAATTAAGCTGCTACTGTGACGAGAACACTGGGTGACCGTTCTTTTTAGACATTAGCAATATAGATTTCAATACGTACTTGTTACTAACCAGTCAAATTTCTCTGTTTGATACATCAACAACGAGCGTGACAAGCTTCCTAGAAAACTATCAAGAATACACCTTTCTAAAATCTCTCTTCATTCCTAGACACTTGCATTATGACAGTGGGTTCTTCTGGTACTGCCCAGAATGTCAATCACAACTTCTGCAGAAACTAAATTTCAAAAAATGCCTTACGCTTGTGGAGATTCAGACTTTAGTGAGCAGAACCGTCCATACTTTCCACTTGATCGGCATCAGCTAAGCCACAAAAGGATGTGATTTAATTATACAGTTTTTTACATGATTCATGTACTAAAATGTTGTTGTTTTCCTGTTTGTATCATGTCGCACGGAGGCGATCCTGGCAGGTGATTCATCAGTGATCCACGGACGCACAAATCAGCAGTGCGTATCATCAATCACCAGAGCGCTGGCAGTCCGCGACGCAGGGAACATCGGGTCATCATTGTCAGCATCATCTCGCTGTATTAGTGCATCGTTGTTTAAACTGCTTTGTGAAAATTTAACAGTTCACAGTGCCTCGAGTTTGTATGACCACTGTCTGTCAGGTCAACGATCTGGAAATGAAAGAGTTTTATTTACATGTGTCTTAACTATGTCTACTTAGTAGCGCAGTTATTGTACCAACGAAATATAGACAATTTATTGAAATAGGACCTACTTCGAGATAACGTTGAGAACTCAATGACTGATGCATTGACGACAGCGTAGGTGTTCTGTTTTAATTTTTAATCTTTAACTGGGCAACTAAGACTGCTCTGAAATTATTAGTGATCCAGAAAGTTTTGCAATACGAATCACACTGGAAACTATACTGTAAGTTTTATCGATTTGTGAGGAATCATCCGAATTAATGCCTGGGAAAGTCCCTTTAAAACTGACGAACTTTGAGCAACATAGCGAAATGGTTTAATTTTATTCTTTGAGTGTAAATTTTTGCTGGTGGACACTGAAAAGTAATCACAGAACAATATACCAGCACAGGGTTTACTTACAGCTGTACAACCTGTCAAGCTAATTTTTTATTGGCAGTTTCCGATTAGAGGTGTGCTTGACACAAAAGTGGACACAGGATTTTTAAGGAGCGACAAAACTTACATTCTTCTTGCAAATATTGACATTTAAGAACAAACAGTTTAAAGTAATTTATTACGGTGTCGCACAGCAGGGCTGCTAAAGAGCATGTGGCCGATCGAATTTTATTGACAAGATGTGTCATTGTTTTACTAAAACGGAAGAGCAATTCTTACACCACGACGACGATTGAGTTGAAATTTGAAAGACAGCCCATTTTCAATTAGGCAGTCTAAACGATCCTGCTACGCACAGTGACGGAAAAATGTCGCAACACCAAAAAGTAATTAATGTAAGGTAATGGAAATGGAAATGATCCTATGGCGTTAGCGGCCTGGGGTTCCCAGGCGGGAAGTTCGGCCGCCAAGTGAAATAAATGAAACAGGAATTGAAGGTATAAAAAGCTGTTTGAGAAATACAGACTGGAAAGATGTATACAATTCACCATAGATAACTGAGAAATATAACCGTTTCTGTAATACGGTGCCACAGGTCACAATGAAAACTACGGGCCTAAGAAAGTAATCAAAGCAAATAAATTAAATGTTTCAAAACCTTGGATTACAAATGGAATAAAAATATCTTGTAAACAAAAGGAAGACTGTGCTTAATGTCAAGGGAAAACGTTGACTACAACGCTAAATCACATAAAAAATTACGTGGTAAGATTCTAAACAAAGTAATCAGAACCTCAAATTATATTTATTTTCAAGAAAACATAAATGCCTCTAATAAAAACTACATGGGACATAGTGAAAAGTGAAACAGGAAAACTTAATCAGGCAAATGAGGAAATTATGTTAAATGTAAATAATGAGTTGATTAGAGATACCTGAAAAATTGCAGACACTTACAATAACGAAACTTCCTGGCAGATTAAAACTGTGTGCCCGATCTTTGCCTTTCGCCGGCAAGTGCTCTACTATCTGAGCTACCGAAACACGACTCACGCCCGGTCTTCACAGCTTTACTTCTGCCAGTACCTCGTCTCCTACCTTCCAAACTAAAGCACTTGCCCGCGAAAGGCAAGGGTCCGAGTTCGAGTCTCGGTCGGGCACACAGTTTTAATCTGCCAGGAAGTTTCATATCAGCACACACTCCGCTGCATTTCATATCAGCACACACTCCGCTGCAGAGTGAAAATCTCATTCTGGAAACATCCCCCAGGCTGTGGCTAAGCCATGTCCCTGCAGTACCCTTTCTTTCAGGAGTGCTGGTTCTGCAAGGTTCGCAGGAGAGCTTCTGTAAAGTTTGGAAGGTAGGAGACGAGGTACTGGCAGAAGTAAAGCTGTGAGGACCGGGCGTGAGTCGTGCTTCGGTAGCTCAGACGGTAGAGCACTTGCCCGCGAAAGGCAAAGGTCCGAGTTCGAGTCTCGGTCGGGCACACAGTTTTAATCTGCCAGGAAGTTTCATTTCAGCGCACACTCCACTGCAGAGTGAAAATCTCATTCTGGACTTTTTCCGTTCAATAGCAGACAACTTAAGTTTGCATAGTTCCTCAGAAGACAGCTTAAAATATTTAAAAAATAGCTTAAAATATTTAAAAATGCATTTCCGCAGAAGTTTGACAAAATTCAACTATTTCCTACCTCACCGAAAGAGATTTCTAATATTATTAGCTCTTTTGAAAACAAATTTTCCAGTGGTTATGATGAAATCAGCACTGCCATAATTAAATGTTGCTTGTCAGGATTTTGTGACATACTGAGTTACTTATTTAATGAATCCCTCCACAGTGGTACTTTTCCAGTCAGGCATAAATTTGCTACTGTCAAATCTTCATACAAGAAAGGAGACAAATCATCAGTAGAAAACTTCCGTCCCATTTCATTAATGGCAATATTTTCAAAAGTGTTTGAAAGGGTTATGTACAATAGACTTCATAAACACGTAGTACAGAAAAATATTCTCATTCACTATCAGTTTGGATTTCGGAAAGGATTGTCAACTGATCGAGCTATATTCGTCAAATCTTCATACAAGAAAGGAGACAAATCATCAGTAGAAAACTTCCGTCCCATGTCATTACTGGCAATATTTTCAAAAGTGTTTGAAAGAGTTATGTACAATAGACTTCATAAACACGTAGTACAGAAAAATATTCTCATTCACTATTAGTTTGGATTTAGGAAAGGATTGTCAACTGATCAAGCTATATTCATTTTTACAGATGATATATTAGAATCAATAAATCAAAAGTTATTACCACTTGCAAGATTCTGTGATCTGGCTAAAGCTTTTGACTGTGTTAAGCATGATATCCTTATACATAAGTTAAAATATTATGGCATAACAGGAGTACCAGGCTCATGGTTCTCATCCTATCTTTTTAATACAAAACAGTGTGTGTCTCTATCAGGCTTACCACATAACAATAGTCATTCAAAATATGAAACCATCAGACAGTGGGTGCCTCAGGGCTCTGTGTTAGGTTCCTTGTTGTTCCTATGATCTAATAGTGACCTTCCATATGCAGTGTTACACAATGCAAATTTTGTCTTATTTGCAGATGATGGTATAAAAACAGCACCTGTGATCTCACTGACCAATGAAATATTTGTAAGTATCAATGCGTGGTTCACAACAAATGGATTGTCACAGAATTTTGACCAGACCAAGTACATGCAGTTTAGCACCTCACAAAAATACCTAACTCTATAAGTATAATGTATTAAAACAATGAAATTAAAGCTGTAGACAGTGTCAAATCCTTAGGGCTACACATTGACGACAACCTAAATCGGAAAACTCACATTCTAGACTTAATGAAACACCTTAGTTCAGCTTTATTCGCAGTACGCATGATAGCAGAAATAGGTGATTTAAAAATGAAGAAGTTAGTTCATTCGTCCTACTTCCATTCACTAATGTGTTATGAAATCATCTTTTGGGGAAACTCCTCTCACAAAGAGAACATTTTCAAAACTCAGAAACGAGTCATTAGAATTGCATCTGCTGTCAGTCCTAGATTATCATGCCGAGACCTCTTTAAGAAACTTGGTATTCTAACTACCACTTCTCAGTACATATACTCATTGGTGTCCATTGTCATTTCCAACATGTCTCTCTTTGCTCAAATAGTTCAAAACATGATTGTAATACCAGAACCAAAAACAATATGTATAAGGACTATAAAAGCTTAACATTAGTACAAAAAGGAGGCAAATACATGGGTACCCATATACCGTACTCAATAACTTACCGGAGCATATCAAAGCTCTTGTAAGTGATAAAGGTCGGTTTCAGAGTGAATTAAAGAACTTCCTGTTGGCCAACTCCTTCTACTCCATTGATGAATATCTTCACAAGAATTATAGCTCATAACTGTTTCTGCATTAGAATTGTACAATATCCATGTATCTGCGTAAAAAAGAAAAAAAGAACCTTTGACTCTTTCCACATCCCAGAGACTCCTCTCCAAGGGATCCATGGAATACGATAAATGTAATGTAATGTAAAAAAAAAACCGTTTTATTGAGTGCGACAACGCATCGGGCGATTTGCGCGCCGACAATGGGATGAAATGATGATGAAAGCACAACAACCAGTCCCTGAGGGGAGAAAATCTCCCACCCCAGCCAGGAATCGAACCCCGGCCCCCGTGCGTGGCATTCCAACGCGCTGACCGTTTTTTTCCCAAATTTATTGGTCATAACACTCTACAGTAGTACACGATTTTCAACTGACATTTAAAAGTAATAAAACAAACTAAAATTAATTACAGATTCCTCAACAAGAAATCCAAGTCTAGACCAGAGAGTAATGTTCGTTATTTGATCGTATGTGTTTTTCTCTCGTTTCTCCATGTTCTGAATCGCATCATCGAAAGTTGGAATTCACACGACGGTTCTTCTGAGGAAGTTGGCTATGTATCATAGTAATTATTGGTACGTAGTAGCTTGTGATGCTGGTCGGAGATGTACGTCCAAAAATCTCCTTTGCGCCTTTCTTTACTGGACAGTAGGTACAATACCTCGTGTCCCTTCAACCAGTTGACGCATTGTTCTTCGAGGCGGGGTACAGTTCTTCTTCCGGGTATAAGAGGCACGTTGGCGTTATGCAATACGGCGGATTTCTCTGCATAGTTGCTAATTTTTTCTGACTGACACCCATCTGTTATTTGCATTTCCACAGACAAACTGATGTTCATCTGTGTCAATTAGGTTGCAAGTTGTACACAAAGGGCAATCAGCCAGATGAATGGAATGTAGTCTGGAGTTCGTTGGAAAATGACCGCACTTTCGTTGGTAAATGCAGCTGGTGTATGTTCCTCCAGATGTCAAGCCAAGAGTGACCCACGTACTTAAGTTCTAAGATGTTCTTGGTGTGAAAGTTCATTAAGTTTTGATATATTTACTTGACTTTGATGACATCTTTCTCTGGTGTTCCCAGTCTAATTTAGCTATATTCTTGAGGAAATATTTGAGGTGGTAAAGTTCATTTGGGACGTGGTGGACGTCAATTGGGGCGTCATGGCTGGCCGGCGCTATTTCATATAACAGAAATGCGGCAACACTATTGACTGACCGCTTCGACAGTTTATATGTATTACAGACGTACAATGCTTGCGCTCTGTTGTACACGTCCGTAAGATTCAATCCACCGTTCTCAGTCGGTAGAGTCAACGGTTTGCCGCGGCTGACGAAGTGGCCAAAAGCAGCCTAAATCCTGCTAGTCACTTCCCTCGGCATTGGCAGGGCTTGCGCCACGTAATTTAATTTAGAGGATAGATAGATGTTCACGAGAGGCACTCTTTGTATCTCATCAAGAGTACGGAGATTGTGCTGACGTATAAAAGCACGGAAGGTGTTGAGGATTCTTCTGTAATTAACTGCGATGGTCTGCCGAATATTCCTTGTATACTCCACCCCAAGACATATCATGGTGACACTTTCCTTTATTGGTCCATGAATGGGAACTCCTAATCAGCTTCCAATATTCATTATGCCAGACTTATTTCTATTCAGGTTCGCACCAAATGTTGTTGTTGTTGTTGTGGTCTTCAGTCCAGAGACTGGTTTGATGCAGCTCTCCATGCTACTCTATCCTGTGCAAGCTTCTTCATCTCCCAGTACCTACTGCAACCTACAAACTTCAGAATCTGTTTAGTGTATTCATCTCTTGGTCTCCCTCTTCGATTTTTACCCTCCACGCTGCCCTCCAATACTAAATTGGTGATCCCTTGATGCCTCAGAATATGTCCTACCAACTGATCTCTTCTACTAGTCAAGTTGTGCCACAAATTTGTCTTCTCCCCATTTATATTCAATACTTCCTCATTAATTATGTGATCTACCCATCTAATCTTCAGCACTCTTCTGTAGCACCACATTTCGAAAGCTTCTATTCTCTTTTTGTCTAAACTATTTACTGTCCACGTTTCACTTCCATATATGGCTACACTCCAAATACTTTCAGAAACGACTTCCTGCTACTTAACTCTATACTCGATGTTAACAAATTTCTCTTCTTCAGAACGCTTTCCTTGCTATTGCCAGTCTACATTTGATATCCTCTCTACTTCGACCATCATCAGTTATTTTGCTCCCCAAATAGCAAAACTCATTTACTACTTTAAGTGTCTCATTTCGTAATCTAATTCCCTCAGCATCACCCGACTCAATTCGACTACATTCCATTATCCTCGTTCTGCTTTTGTTGGTGTTCATCTTATACCCTCCTTTCATGACACTGCCCATTCCGTTCAACTGCTCTTCCAAGTCGTTTGCTGTCTGTGACAGAATTACAATGTCATCGGCGAACCTCATAGTTTTTATTTCTTCTCCAATGGAGTTTAATACCTACTCCGAATTTTTCTTTTGTTTCCTTTACTGCTTGCTCAATATACAGATTGAATAACATCGGGGATAGGCTACAACCCTGTCTCACTCCCTTCCCAACCACTGCTTCCCTTTCAGGCCCCTCGACTCTTATAACTGCCATCTGGTTTCTGTAAAAATTGTAAATAGCCTTTCGCTCACTGTATTTTACTCCTGGCACTTTCAGAATTTGAAAAAGAGTATTCCAGTCAACATTGTCAAAAGGTTTCTCTATGTCTACAAATGCTAGATACGTAGTTTTGCCTTTCTTTAATCTATTTTCTAAGATAAGTCGTATAGGGTCAGTATTGGCTCGTCCGCCCCAGTAGCTGAGTGGTCAGCGTGACGGATTGCCGTCCTCCGGGCCCGGGTTCGATTCCCGGCTGGGTCGGAGATTTTCTCCGCTCAGGGACTGGGTGTTGTGTTGTGTTCATCATCATTTCATCCCCATCCGGCGTGCAGGTCGCCCAATGTGGCGCCGAATGTAATAGGACCTGCGCCAAGGCGGCCGGACCTGCCCCGCGAGGGGCCTCCCGGCCAATGACGCCAAACGCTCATCATCATCATCAGTATTGGCTCACGTGTTCCATAATTTCTACGAAATCCAAACGGATCTTCCCCGAGGTCGGCTTCTACCAGTTTTTCCATTCGTCTGTAAAGTCTGTGTTAGTATTTTGCAGCTGTCGCACCAGATACTAGTTCATATTTGTTTATTATGTCGAATGCATTCTCTATCTTTTTGTTGTCTTTGACAATAAATGCAACGTCATCAGCATGGCCGGCCGGTGTGGCCGTGCGGTTCTAGGCGCATCAGTCAGGAACCGCGTGACCGCTACGGTCGCAGCTTCGAATCCTGCCTCGGGCATGGTTGTGTGTGATGACCTTAGGTTAGTTAGGTGTAAGTAGTTCTAAGTTCTAGGGGACTGATTACCACAGATGTTAAGTCCCATGGTGCTCAAAGCCATTTTTTTTCATCAGCATATGCCCTGCAGACAATCCTACGGCCGCGTGTAGTGAGTCGTTGGAAGTTGTGGCTCAGGCGAAAAAGTAATGGCACGATTGCTATTGCAAAGAGTGACATAGACATCGGGCACACTTGTCGCACCGAACTTTTCATTTCAATGGGCGTACGGGACTGACTGTTTACCACCATTGTCGATGTTGATTTCTGCAGAAGATTTGTAATAATGTCGATAAAACCTTGCGCATAGTTCATGGCACGCATGGTGTGAAAAAGGTAAGCATGATCGACTCTATCGAACGCTTTCTCAAGGTCCAATGATACGATGGTTCACTTTATTTTACAGACTGCGGAAATGGAATTAATATCTCTGTAGTCGCACAGTGTGTGGTTGGTGCCCCTGTCTTTTCCGACGCTCGATTGATGTGATTCAGTGACTGGGTTCAATACTGATTTTAATCTTTCATTTATGATGCGGGCAAATATTCTATAGTCAGTGATTAGGAGAGTGATAGGCGTGAAATTTGTTACCGAGTTTCTTGCACGATGTTTCGGGATTAGAACTATGATTTCTTCTAGGAAGTCGTGTGGGACATCATTGGTGGGATTCGTTAGTTTGTTACAGATTCACGTTAATTCGGGAATCAACTGCCTTCTGAACATTTGATAAAATTCCGTCAGGGCCAGGAGACTTGTTTTTCGGGCTTCGTGTTATAGCGCCTGAGACTTCTCCTTCTGTAATTTGAGTTAACAGGTTGTTTGCTTCTACCGGATCGAGCCTGCTTGTTAATCCCGTCATGAGGTCATTGTCCGCCGGGATATCCGTTGTCGTATTGCCTAATATCTCTGTGAAGTAACCGGCTGCTGTGGCCGGACGGTTCTAGGCGCTTCAGTCTGGAACCACGCGACCGCTACGCTGGCCGGTTCGAATCCTGCCTCGGGCATGGATGTGTGTGATGTCCTTAGATTAGTTGGGTTTAAGTAGTTCTAAGTTCTAGGGGACTGATGACCTCAGATGTTATGTCCCGTAGATCTCAGAGCAATTTGAACCATCTGTGAAGTTTGAACAGTTCTCGGGTATCCGACCGGGTCGCGTCGTAATATCTCCACAATATTTCGGCAAACGTACACGCCGCCATCTTCAGGTGGTTCCTGACGAATGCTGTGCTGTTTCTCTCGGCTTCCTATGTATACTAGCCGTTACGCCCTCCACCGTTCCTCTTCTGGTGTGTTTGGTGCGGCCGGCGCGGCGGCTACTGGAGGTGGTGGGGGAAGCGGCGCCTGGGTCTGAACTGAGATCTGCAGTCTTCCCTGCTGCCACCCGTCGGGTGTGGTCCTTGATATCTGGGACGCATCTTTCCCTCCAGGCTGAGTGCAGGGTTCCAAGCCTGACTATGTTGAAGACCGCTGTCTTTATTAATTAGATCGTCCTGTAGTCGGATTTCGATGGCCTCTTTAGTAACGCAGTCCCAGAAGTAGGACTGACGGAGTATTTTTGTTATTTCATAGTCCATAGTATGGCTAGTCTTTATACAGTGGTCGGCCACGGCTGATTTAGTGGCCTAGCGTAATTCGGTACGGCGCTTGTGATCTCGGCACCTCTCTTCTACAGTGCGGACCGTCTCCCCAATGTATGATTTTCCGCACTGACAGGGAATCTGATAAACGCCTGGTTTTCGAAGGCCTAGGTCATCTTTCACTGAACCCAGTAGAGTCAAGGTTTTTGCAGGGGGTCGGAATACACATTTCATATTGTGTTTCCCCAGGATTCTACCGACTTTTCTTGACGTGTTTCTGACAAACGGAATGCACGCCAATGACTTGTGTTCTTCCGTTTCTTCTTCTTGTTCTCTTGGCGCAGTCTGTCTGAGAGCGTGTATTATTTGTTCTGGTTGTACCAATTTTTCCTAAATGTTGTCTCGAGGTGCTGCAGTTCCGCTGGAAAGCTCTCCTGATCGCAGATTGATCGTGCCCTGTGAACAAGTGTGCTCAAAACGCCTGCACGCTCGGAGTTGTGGTGGCAACTGAAGGCATTTAGGTACATATCGGTGTGTGTGGGTATTCTGTACACAATGTGTCCCAGCTTGCCGTTAGGTTTCCGTTTCACCAGGACGTCAAGACATCTATCAAGTATTTGTGAATTTCTTTCTTGATGTCACTTTGCTGCGTCAATAATCTGCCGTCAGAAGATCTTAGTTCGGTTATTATTTTCCTACGTTGCCCCTTCCTCTCATTACATCTGCATCTACATCTATACTGCGCAAGCCACCTGACGGTGTGTGGCGGAGGGTACTTTGAGTACCTCTATCGGTTCTCCCTCTATTCTAGTCTCGCATTGTTCGTGGAAAGAAAGATTGTCGGTATGCCTCTGTGTGGGCTCTAATCTCTCTGATTTTATCCTCATGGTCTCTTCGCGAGATATACGTAGGAGGGAGCAATATACTGCTTGACTCCTCGGTGAAGGTATGTTCTCGAAACTTCAACAAAAGCCCGTACCGAGCTACTGAGCGTCTCTCCTGGAGAATATTCCACTGGATTTTGTCTGTTATATGCGTAACGCTTTCGCGATTACTAAATGATCCTGTAACGAAGCTCGCTGCTCTCCGTTGGACCTTCTCTCTCTCTTCTATCAACCCTATCCGGTACGGATGTACATAATCACATGGTATATAGATGTTTGTTCTCCTTGTACGGCATCGTGAAGTCTTGCTCTTACTTGATGACCTTCCAGCTGTTTCCGCTTCAGTTCGAGAAGTTTAGCCTGAATTCGCTTTATTTCCAAGTACTTGGCAATTACTGACACATCAAATTGGTACAGGTCACGATGGACATAGAAGTAATATTCTACCGTCCGTTTCTGCCAAACATTTTTCTCACGGGAATAATTCATCAGCGATTTTCTTATCGCAGGTTTCACACATTTCATCCACAATGACAGTGTCGAGGCACATAAAGTGAATTTGTTGTCGCACGCGTTCCATAAGTTATTGAATATTTTATGTTATTCAGGGTCTTTTAGGTGTTCCACGTTCAACTTCCACAAGCCTCGTACCCTGTACGTTTCTTTCCGTTTTAAGTTCAGGGTACATATGTATGCAGCGTTATCCGAAGAGATAGTGGGCCATAACTTCGTTTGGAGGACGTGCGTTTTCAGGTCGACTGTGAGCAGCCAGGTGTCATTTAAGCGGAGTTCTGTCATTACGGCTCCGAGTTCTGCACAGTTATTAAAATGCGGCGTCTGGTCTTTTGGAGACAGCACACCAATATCACCTCTAAAAACGATATGCTCGTAGCGGCCACGGAAAAGGGAAACTGTATCATCTTTATAAAATTCAGCTCTTCTCCTCCTGTTCCCGGTGCTAGACGGTGCATAGATATTTATAAAACCCCTATTGTGAATGGTGGCTGCTAGACCTCTGGCGTTTGCCAGTTTATTGACTCCTTTGGTGATAATCGGAATATCCACGGGCGTACTGCCGGTCTACAGTGTCCAACGGGCACTCTCGGGGAAAATCGCCCGCATTTTGAAGAAACACCCGGTCGGAACAGTGTTTTGTCCTTCGAATAAAACTGGTGCACTGGTGGGGAGCGCCAAAGATGACGTCGGTTTGAGGAAGGCCGGCGTATACCAGATTCCGTGTCAATGTGCAAGTCGTATATTCGTCAGACGATGCGTAACGTCGAGGATCGATGCCGTGAACATCAGAGGCACACTCGACTGATGTATCCGAGCAAGTCGGCGGTCGCTGAACATTGTTTGACGGAAAATCACACTATGGAGTATGAACGCACGAGGATTCTGGTACAGACGTCGAGATACTGGGACAGCGTTGTTAGAGAGGCCATCGAAATTCGCACTAATGACGACCTCATAAACCGTGACTGTGGCTATAATCTTAGCAAGGCTTGGGAACCAGCGATTGGGTTAATCAAGAGTAAATCGAGCAAACGTATAGTTGTGACGCCCACGGCGGACAGAGCCATCACACCGACGTCATCTCAGACGTCGTCTCAATCTGTTCCACCGCATGACCGTGGCGAGGGGCGCGGACGGCGGAAGGAGCGCGCCGCGGGCGGAGGGTATTTAAATCGGCCGCCGCCGCGACCGAACCCAGTTCCCTCTGAGCAGCCATAGCGTACGGATCTCCGTGCCGGCACGTTCACAGGAGCTCAGTCCGTCAGTTCACCTGATGATGGCGACATGTATGATCGCTGAAATATTGTGCCCGTTGGACACTGTAGACCGGCAGTACACCCGTGGATATTTTGATTATCAAATACGCCGGGAGAAACTCAAGAATCACTTTTTTGATGATGATTCCTTCTTTGGTGAGTATCGCCATTCCGAAGTCAAGTCGTTCCCTGGATTTACGACTGCAGTGTAACCAGGAAACAAAATAAAATTGCAATAGTTCATTGAAAATGTGAATGCTGCATTTGAAGTTGTAATAACTGAGGATGCAAAATTATTGTTTCAATGTGTCAAATCAAAAATAACTGGGGATGCTAGGTCAAAATTATTAGTAAGAGAGAACACAAGTAATTGGCCTGAAGTAAGAAGCATTTTAGAGGAAAATTATGCTGACAAACGAACTATTGACTGTTACGCGTGCAAAATGTTCCAAGCTAGACAGCATCAGGGGGAATCAATTGCCTCTTGGGGAAATAGAATAGACGAGTTATCCAAATAGTTCAAGGTTGCCGTAGCACGAGGAACAATGAAAGGGTGCTCTAGGCCGTGCATGATTTATTCAAGGGTTAGCGAATGAAAGAATACAGATAACTGTACGCAGTCGAGGCGAAATCATTAACTTAAGTGAGGTTGTAGAATTTGCGCAACAAGAAGAAAGTGCAATCATGACAATGAGAGAAAAGAATCAAAAGTCAAGGTAAATAAGCGGGCAGAATTATCACAGACACCTACCAAAGCAGATGAAATGTTACAATTGTGGTACGGTGGGGCACATATCCAAAAACTGCAACAGAAATACCAAAGTAAGATGGATGCAGACACCCAGCAGGGCAGAAGAAGCACGGAAATTTCATAATTATTGTTACCATTGTGATGAACCAGGGCATACGGATGCGAAATGTAATAAAACTATTATATGCGAAAAATGCCGGAGGCGTGGGCATAGGGAGAAGGACTGCCGAACGCCTAAATGTTATCGGTGTAATAAATATGGCCATTTAGCATCGCAGTGTAGAGAGAAAATAGAAAAGTTCCCAGGGAAAGGGACGGGAAACGAAACAAGTGGAACGGGCAGCAGTGACGCGTAGCCACCGTTAAATGGCCCAAGATGAGGATAGCAGGCTGCAAAGCTGAAAATGATGTAATCATGGATTATTGCAATGAATTGGGTAAAGAATTGATGCTTTTAATAGATACAGGAGCCCATATCAGCTTAATCAAAGAAGAGGTGATAGTGGAATGCCGGTGAATAAGGGCAAGGTACGGACGTTAAAAGGAGTAACACAGGATACACTGAACACGTTGGGTACAGTGACGTTGAATTTACGAGTAGCTGGAAGGGTGTTAGGCGAGCATACTTTCCACGTGTTAAGAAAAGACACAGATGTCCCGTATAGCGGTTTGGTAGGCAGCGATTTCATACAAAAACAGAGAATAGTCATTGATTATGGCGATAATCGACTAGAAGTAAATGGGAGGAGTATTCTGTTGATCACAGCACCTGAAGGTGAGTTACCAAAGGGACGGAGGGAAATACGAAAGTTTAATTTACCAACGGGAGCACGGCAAGACCATCAGAAAGATAAGAGTAAGCTGAACGAGTTACATGAAAAGAAATATTGGAACAGAGATTTAAAGGGACAACGCGTTGTCAGTAGTACTAACGGACTGGTACAACGGTCAAGTGAGGCAGGGTCACAGACGCTGACTCAAGTCCAAGCAAGCCAATGTCGCGACTACACGGAAACAATTGGTCCCAGACAAGAAAAGGTTATGAGAATCCGATTATTAGAGCGTAAGATGATTTCGGAAGGCGAAGAGTATATAGTACCGAAACAAGAAGTAATGAAGGGTGTATACATTCCGGCAGCTCTCGTACTAAATACAGAAGGTACGTGTATTATTAGTATGGTGAATACGAATGAAGTAGAATGTGATGTTAGTTCAGTGTGTTTAGTTAATGAGTCCTTACACGAAGAAGCAGTACTAAGAAGAGTAACAGAAACACCGGAACAGGCACCGGATTACAAGAATCGCATAGCACTGCTCAGAGATGCTTTGCGAACAGAACACTTAAATGAGGAAGAAAAATATGAGGAAGAGAAATTGTGTCGTGCATATTTGATATAATTCGCTTAAAAGGCTATAAATTATTATTCACGGAGATAGTAAAGTATGTACTTCCACTATTTCCCGAGCTTACAGGCAAAGTTATAAATGTCAGACCATATTGTACACCAGAATCCCAGAAGGATGTGTTACGTGAGCAGATAGAAAAAATGTTGGCTGACGATATCATCATACAAAGTCAAAGTCCGTGAAATGCTTCAGTATTGTTAGTTGAGAAAAAGTAGATGTCATTGGGAAACGAAAAATTAGGTTGGTGACTGATTATCGTAAGGTAAACGAGATTTCAGTAGGAGAGGCGTTCCCAATCCCGAATATATCGGAGATCCTAGACCAGTTGGGGAAGGCTAAATATTTTTCCACATTTGGCCAGTGGATATCACCAGATTTTAATGAATCCGCAGGACAGGGAGAAAAAAGCATGTAGTGTAAATTACCAACACTATGAGTACAAGAGGATGCCTATGGGATTGAATGGGGCACCTAGCACATTTCAAAGACTAATGAGTGTTGCATTGTCAGGATTACAGGGAACGAAGTGTCTAGAATATTTAGACGATATTATCTGCTATGGAAGTTCTTTAAGAGAACAAAATGATAAATTGTGAGAGATTTTTGATGGACTTAGGGAACACCGGCTGAAATTACAGGCAGACAAGTGTGAATTTCTAAGAAAGTAGGTATTATTTTTGGGACATAAAATAACCGATAACGGCGTACAGCCAGACGAGCGAAATGTAGAATAAGTAAAGAAATTCCCAGTACTGAAGACAAAGAAGGAATTGAAAGGGTATTTAGGGTTAACTGGATACTATCGCCAATTCATAAAAGACTTCAGTAGAATAGCAGCTCCTTTGCATAAGTTACAAAAAGATAATGAGAAATATGAATAGGGAAGGCCACAACAAGAAGTGTACGAAACACTGAAAGAGAAGTTAATAAATTCTCCAATACTATAGTACCCTAATTTTGAAAAACCTTTTGTGATTACAACAGATTCATCTGGAATAGGAATTAGTGCTGTTCTATCACAAGGCAAAGTTGGCAGCGACCTACCAATAGCATACGCATCTAGGTCACTGAATAAAGCAGAAAAAAATTATTCTGCTACTGAGCTGGAATGTTTAGCATTAGTATGGACAACAAAAGGGTTTAGACCATATGTGTACGGAAGGAAGTTCACATTAGTCACAGATCACAAACCACTGACATGGAGTTTTAGCGTAAAAGACTTATCCTCACGTTTATTAAAATGGAGACTGAAACAAGAAGAATATTCATACGCCATTGTATACAAACCAGGCAGACTGAATGCTAACGCAGATGCATTAAGTAGAATACCTCGACAAGATGGAGAGGCCCACGTAAAGGAAAATCCAGGAGCAGTGGTAACAGAGACTAACGAGTCACATTAATGAACCAGCAGATCTAAGTGAGGAACAGAAAGCCGAAATATTGAAAGAAGTACGCGACAATCCATTGGGTGGACATTAAGGTATCCACCGAACGCTAGACAGGTTAGCAAGGTACGGTTCGTGGAAGGGAATGAGAAGACATGTAGAGGAATACGTCAGGTAATATGATAAATGTCAGCGAAATAAATTTACTCAGAGTAAGACCAAAATGCCATTGGTAATTACAGATACAGCGGAAACCACGTTTGACAAATGTTATATGGACGTAATCGGTCGTTTAGATGTAACTGCTCAAGACAAAAGATAAAATTTAACTTTTCAAGATGATTTGATTAAGTTTGCCGTTGCAATACCATTGGAGAGACAAGACGCAGATACAGTAGCAGAAAAGTTTGTAGAAGAAGTTATCTTAAGGTATGGTATTCCTTCAGTGTTGTTGACAGACCAAGATTCAAATTTTTTAAGTCAAGTATTTAAAGGAATATGTAAATTATTGAGACTACAGAAGATACAGACAACCGCTTTCCACCCTCAGACGAACGGAGGGTTGGAGAGGACACATCGAACTGTAGTGGAGTATTTGAGACACTTTATAAAGGAAGATCACTGCAATTGGGATTTCTTACAGTGTGTTTGTTTTCAATACAACCCCCCATAGCAGTACAGGATATACTACTTTTGAATTGATATAATTATGAGGATTATGTACACCAATTAAAAGCTAGGATGAAAGAGTCACATTGAGTAGCGAGAGAAAAAAATAAAAGAGGCAAGTAAAGTTTATTATGACAAAACAGAAAAGTACAGAACGTTTGAAATAGGGGATAAAGTACTTGTAAAGGACCAATCAGTAGGAGGCAGGAATTGGAAGTTCATGCCAATACATTGAAACCGTATTACTGAGATCAGGATTTCACTTACAGACTCATCATGATTCCCTCAACTGCAATGATGTGTATGCTGTGTTTCATCAGCGGATGGTGGACCAACAATTGGCAAGCGTGTGGAGACACAGACAAGACTGTGGACGTTCACAATTACAGACATCACCAGGGATATATTACCATCATAAAGGCGACATCGATATAACCAGAACGACCTGGAAACTGGTAACTTACGTGAATCTGAGAACCCTAGATGAAAGGTTTCACTCGGTAAGACGAGTAGGACTAACAGCGAAACAACAATGTAAAGAGAGATTAGAGCAACTTAGTATAAGTCAGGTAGAATGTAATAGACTAATTCAAGGGGTTTCGCACAATGTAAATCGATTGCAAGAGACACAGTCCTTAATACATCAATTAACAAGAGCAGTAAAGCGACAGAAAAGAGGAGTTCTCAATTTTGTAGGAGAAATCAGTAAAATCTTATTTGGAACCTTGGACGAGGCAGATGCTGTTTATTACAAAAAGCACATCGATCAGATGGAATCTAGATCAGAACAATTACTGAGACTCTCAAAAGAACAAGTGGTGGTAGTCAGGGCCACATTGTCAGGTTTAAATAGAACTGTGGATTCAGTCGCCACAAACGAGCAATTGCTTAAAAATGGAATGAATAAACTAGAACAACTTATTACGTACTCTCTGAAGACTACAGATTATGGTCTGAAGAGAATTGCTGCATTCATGACGATCAATGAACAACTCTTACAATTACAAATTTTGTTTAATGAATTAAGCATGGAATATGATAGACTTGTAAGTGCAATAGATCATGCACAGAAGGGAATGTTAGCCCCTCACATTGTAAATCCAGTGCAAATTGTAGAGTATTTAAGATTAGTACAAAATGAGCTGAGAGAATTAGTTTCCAGTACCGCTCATTAAGGAGTATGGATACATATTGTTAAGAATTATGGAACTTGATGTATTTGTAACTGAGGATGTATTAGGTTATGTAATTAATCTTCCAGTAATTGAGAATAATGAGTTTAACTTATATAAAATGTTGCCATTAACATTTAAAATGACCTCAGGTGAAGACCAATATGCTTACATACAACCAGAGAAAGAGTATTTGCTGATTGATAATTCTAACAAACTATATGCTAAACTGTCCTCTGATCAGTTAGATTGTAAGGAAATGGACAAGCAAAAAAGTATGTATAAACAAACCTTTGGGTTAATTTCAATATACAGTCAGGAAGACTGTGAAGTGAAATTATTACACGACAATCACATCCCAAGTAACTGTGTCAAGAAAATGATCTCATTAGAGAGAAGTTTGTGGACTAGTTTAAGTACTAACGAGGGGTTATAATTAATACCTGCTCAATGGAGCACGTTATCATGATTTCATACGATATACCCTACCTGTGCTGCTAGAACATGTGCCTTTACAAGTACGACACAACATGTGGTTCATGCACGATGGAGCTCCTGCACATTTCAGTCGAAGTGTTCGTACGTTTCTCAACAACAAATTCGGTGACCGATGGATTGGTAGAGGCGGACCAATTCCATGGCCTCCACGCTCTCCTGACCTCAACCCTCTTGACTTTCATTTATGAAGTCATTAGAAAGCTCTTGTCTACGCAACCCCGGTACCAAATGTTGAGACTCTTCGTGCTCTTATTGTGGACGGTTGTGATACAATACGCCATTCTCCAGGGCTGCATCAGCGCATCAGGGATTCCATGCGACGGAGGGAGGATGCATGTATCCTCGCTAACGCAGGACATTTTGAACATTTCCTGTAACAAAGTGTTTGAAGTCACGCTGGTACGTTCTGTTGCTGTGCGTTTCCATTCCATGATTAATGTGATTTGAAGAGAAGTAATAAAATGAGCTCTAACATGGAAAGTAAGCGTTTCCGGACACATGTCCACATAACATATTTGCTATCTTTGTGTGTGAGGAATGTTTCCTGAAAGTTTGGCCGTACCTTTTTGTAACACCCTGTATATATATATATATATATATATATATATATATATATATATATATATATTAGTCAGAAAAAGTAATCCAGGCGAATTACGACAAGAGAGACAAAATACCAACTGTAGATACGAATTTAGATTGTTGTGATGAAATAGAGACAAAAATTAATACTTCAACAATAAAACTTGAACTACCTTTGAAGCATATCACATCCAATGTAGATGATTTAAGGGTAGTGGGTAAAAGACTAGAAGACATTGATAAATTTATAGATAAAGAAGAAATGGAATTGGAATGGGACAAGAAGGTCCAAACCTATTCTGTTGTTACCTATATCAGTAAAAGTGTAATCATTTTTTTCACTGTATTTATATGCTTTACCAAATGCAATTGTTGTAAATATTTGCACAAAAAATTGTTTGATGGCCTAGGAGATGGGAACTGCTGTCGATCTATTTGTATAAAGACGACAGTAGTACAGACACCTGAACTTAATCGAATATCATTAAGATCAGTGAACGGAAAACGGAAATGGTCATATATGAAGACATCCAAGACACACGGATAACAGTGTAATTATAACCAATAGACGTTAAAATGTTTTTGTAACTATATTTTACAGGTATTAATGGCAGTTTGGATTAGTGCCCATGAATGTAATTTTGGGGGGAGGTGTTGTGACCGTAGAAAATTTTAATTTTTATTTTTCCTTTTGTGACCATAATAAGAGTCCAGGCTCCATAGGCAAACAGCCAGCCGACATTAAGAAATAGTCCACCAGGACGTAGGGACAAGATAAGAGGAGGAGGCTGCCAAGTATGGCTTGTTGATCAAATGACTTAGTGTTTGACTTCCTGCCAGAGGAAGCAGCACGAATCAAACTTGCGCAATGGAAGACGCAAACACGAGGGCGATAATACAGCAAGAGAGAGTGTCAGTCACGTGCGGAAAAGACTCGTGTGGAAGCAAATTGTGTGCAGCTAGAAACGAAAGTGTCGTGTGGAACCGAAGGCATTCTTGTGCAAGCTGACCAATTAGAAACGAGAGTGTCGTGGGGAACAGGCATTCTTGTGCAACCCGATCACTTAGAAATGAAAGGGTCGTGTGAAACAAATTAACTCGTGTGCACCCAAGTACATGAGAAATGAAATAAAAGGCCATGCAGCGGAATAGCTAGAAGCAGAGATTCAGATGCAGATTCAGGGCCAGTGCCGGCAGTTTGGAGATTCTGCAGCGAGACGCCAGCGGGGCTGAGTGGGCCCGTAGCAGCCGATACAGCCGATAAAGACTTCAGCTACGAGAAGACGGTGATAGACTCTGGTGGACACTCAGGAACTGCAGGTCAAGTAGGATGTTTAGAGTTTCATTGGAATAGTGTTCAACAGAGGCTGTCAGTCTCAATTACTTAGACAGATTTCAGGACTAACCAAGAACAAGTGATTGTTTTGTACTTGTCTCTTATATGTACCGGCAATTAGCTTTGAAGTAGCAAGTCCGAATAAATAAACTGAATCTTACTAAGGGATTTATGGTCCAACACCTCACATAAGTATATGTGAGAATAAACTTGATAGAAACTAACCAGTCTTTTCTGTCTATTGTAATTCTGTAACCTATTTTCAGGAAACATATTGGCTTCAAACCAAGGAGATTCTCTCCCTCTCATCTCCGATATAAAAGTTGACAGCAATAAGCAACCCATTGTCGTTAACGTCCCGATTGCGCTACGCAGTTCACACTTACTTCATTCTGGTATAGTGAGGCTGTGCCGGGACGAGACAGTCTATCCACAGCCGGAGCAAGTATGTGGCCATCCATCATACATCACAATAGCTCTATAACCACATACGTAAACATACGAAGGAACGTGCTGCTGAAGATCTATTTTTATTTGCCTGACACCATTTAAAACTGGAAACGTTTGAAAGGTGGTCCACTTCTCCGCAACATTACTAATGACCTTCCCATATGCTTTGAGGACGCAATTAATCTGTTCTCTAGTTATATCAAAAGGAGGTTCAAAAATACGGGCCGTTCTAATCCTGAAACCTGCATGACCTACTTTGACATCACAGTCGTTTCCATCACAGTGATTAAATTTAAAAGATCCGCCACATCATTTAATAATCTTATCACAGCATTTAACATTCACCATCTTTACATAAACTGTGCTACTCACAATCGATAAGTGGATCCCAATTGTATCAGTAAAACTGAGCTCTACTACATCGCACAAGAACTGTTCTACTTCGAACGTGAACTTCAAAGTATCTTTTCTAAGCGGTTACGTTCAGCTATTGGTGCAGACATGTAAGGTAATCAAATTTCGAGAATACGTTCGTCGAGATGAGGTATTTAAGTGATTAACATTGCAAGATCGCAGGTAACATAAGCGCGAGATACGCCATTGCCATGTGAAACGCTGGTACATTGGTAACCGGTGTAACAACGAGAATGTTGAATGCAAGCGTATAAATGTGCATCATTGTGTTGCACAGGTGCCAGATGTCAGTTTGTGGGATGGAGTTCCATAGCTGTTGCACGTGGTCGATCAGTAGAGGGATGGTTAATACTAATTGAGTTGACGCTGCAGGCGTTGTCCGATGATGTCCAATACGTGTTCGATTGGAGACATGTCTGGTGATCGAGAAGGCCGAAGTAACGTGTCGACCCTCTGTAGAGCATTTTAGGTTACCACAGCGGGATGATGGGCGAGCGTTATCCTGTTGGACAACACCAGGTGGAATGCTGTTCATGAATGGTAGAACGACCCGTCGGATAACCAAACTGACGAACGGATTCGGAGTTACGGTGAGTGGGATACTCACGAGAGTGTTACTGCTGTCATACGAAATCTCATCCCAGACTGTAGCTCCAGCTGTAGGTCCCGTGTGTCTAGCATGCAGATAGGTTGGTTGCAGGCCCTCAAGTTGTCTCTTTCTAAACAACACACCCCATCACTGGCGCCGAGGCAGAACCAGCTTTCATCAGAAAACACAGCAGACCTCCACACACTACCCTCCAATGAGCTCTCCCTTGACACCACTGAAGTCGCTAATGGTGCTGATTTATAGTTAGTGGAGTGCACGATACAGGGAGTCTTGCTCGGAGCTGACCTTGAAGTAGCTTTTTTGTAACAGTTCCTTCTGCAACGGTGGAGCCAACAACTGCTCAAATTGCTGCTGCAGATTCAGTACGATACGCCACAGCCATATTCAGAACACGATTGTCTTCCCTCTCAGGAGTGCCATGTGCCAGTCCGGAGACAGATGTTCTCGTGACCGTAAATTCTAGCGACCACCGCTGCCAGCAATCAGTGGCTGCAATCGTGCCAAGTCTCTTTGCAATATTGCAGAACGAACGCACAGCTTTTCCTAGCAGTATTAAACGACCTCGTTCAAACCAAGTGCGGTATTAATAACGATGTCCTGGTCGCCTTAAAGGCATTGTTGACTAACATAAACTTACTACGCCCAATCTCAAAGGCAAGGAACGCTCACGATCGTTACAGCGTGTATTTAAAGGGAACATGATATGCGTCGTCATAGTTGCGCTACTAGGGCCACTCATACGCGACTGGTGCGAAATTAGAAGAGACATCATCTTTCATATGTAGAAACACGCCTTGTTTATGTCGTACAAGTCCTTCTTGGCATTGTAATTTTTTTCCATTGTTCGTGACCGGGCCAAATATCTTATGAAAAAAGCGTCAAACGAAAAAACTGTGAAGAACGAAACTTGTTTAGCTTGAAGGGCGAAACCAGATGGCGCTATCGCTGGCCCGCTAGATAACGCTGCCATAGGTCAAAAGGATTTTTTAAAATAGAAACCCCCATTTTTATTATATATTCGTGTAGTACGTAAAGAAATATGAATGTTTTAGTTGGACCACTTTTTTCACTTTGTGATAGAGTTGCTGTAATAATCACAAACATATCGCTTAATTTTAGACGAACAGTTGGTAACAGGTAGGTTTTTTAAATTAAAATACAAAACTTAGGTACGTTTGAACATTTTATTTCGGTTGTTCCAATGTGATACATGTACCTTTGCGAACTTACCATTACTGAGGACTAATGCTGTTACAGCGGTATTACCTGTTAATACCACATTAATGCAATAAATGCTCAAAATTATGTCCGTAAACCTCAATGCATTTGGCAATACGTGTAGTTCGACTTCCGTAATGTTCGCACATGCATTGACAATGCGCTGATACATGTTGTCAGGCGTTGTCGGTGGAT
The DNA here is from genome assembly GCF_023864275.1 of Schistocerca cancellata. Classification (NCBI taxonomy): domain Eukaryota; kingdom Metazoa; phylum Arthropoda; class Insecta; order Orthoptera; family Acrididae; genus Schistocerca; species Schistocerca cancellata. The sequence goes on from NC_064633.1 coordinate 146,501,392, forward strand.
CACGATGGCAAATATCCTTCAACTTTCCCCACAGAAAGAAATCCGGGGACATCAGATACGGTGAACGTGCGGGCCGTGGCATGGTGCTTCGATGACCAATCCACTTGTCATGAAAAATGCTTTTCAATACCGCTTCAACCGCACGCGAGCTACGTGACGGACATCCATCATGTTGGAAGTACATCGCCATTCTGTCATGCAGTGAAACATCTTGTAGTAACATCTGTAGAACATTACGTAGCAAATCAGCATACATTGCACCATTTAGATTGCCATCGATAAAATGGGGGCCAATTATCCTTCCTCCCATAATGCCACACCATACATTAACCTGCCAAGGTCGCTGATGTTCCACTTGTCGCAGCCATCGTGGATTTTCAGTTGCCAAATAGTGCATATTATGCCGGTTTACGTTACCGCTGTTGGTGTATCACGCTTTGTCGCTAAATAGAACGCGTCCAAAAAATCTGTCATCGTCCCGTAATTTCTCTTGTGCCCAATAGCAGAACTGTACACGAAATTCAAAGTCATCGCCATGCAATCCTTGGTGCATGGAAATATGGTACGGGTGCAATCGATGTTGAAGTAGCATTCTCTACACCGACGTTTTTTGAGATTCCCGATTCTCGCGCAATTTGTCTGCTACTGATGTGCGGATTTGCCGCGACAGCAGCTATAGCTCCTTCTTGTGATCATCGTTTGTTGCAGGTCTTGGTTGACGTTTCACATGTGGCTGAACACTTCCTGTTTCCTTAAATAACGTAACTATCCGGCGAACGGTCCGGACACTTTGATGATGTCGTCCAGGATACCGAGTAGCATACATAGCACACGCCCGTTGGACATTTTGATCACAATAACCATACATCAACCCGATATCGACCTTTTCTGCAATTGATAAACGGTTCATTTTAACACAGGTGCCGGCCGGTGTGGCTGAGCGGTTCTAGGCGCTTCAGTCTGGAGCCGCGCTACCGCTACGGTCGCAGGTTCGAATCCTGCCTCGGGCATGGATGTGTGTGATGTCCTTGGGTTAGTTAAGTTTAAGTAGCTCTATGTTCTAGGGGACTGATGACCTCAGATCTTAAGTCCCATAGTGGTCAGAGGCGTTTCAACCATTTAACACGGGTACTGTATCACCAAGCAAATACCGTCCGCACTGGCGGAATGTTACGTGATACCTCCTACTTATACGTTTGTGACTATTACAGCGCCATCTATCACAAAGTGGTCCAACTAAAACATTCATACTTCTTTACGTACTTTACGAATATGTAATAAAAATGGGGGGTTCCTATTTTTTAAAAAACGAAGTTGATATCCGGTTGACGTATGGCAGCGCCATCTAGACGGCCAACCATAGCGCCATCTGGTTTCCCCCTTCAAGCTAGACGAGTTTCGTTCTTTGTAGTTTTTTCCGCGTGATGCTTATTTCGTGAGATATTTGGCCCGGTCACTAGCAATGGACCACCCTGTATATGAAAAAAAACTGCAGTTTTCGATGAGGAATTCATAAATTCAACACGAATAAATTTTCATATCAGATGTGCTCCCGCAGACTAATACTGTCATTTATATTAAAAAAAGAAATATCTGACAAATTAATTAATTTGTAGTACATCTGAAGAAAGAGTACAACGTCTGATTATACCCAGAATACATCAGCTGTGTGGGTTACTGAAGACAGAGAGGCAGTAAATTCCCATGTTATATCGAGCGATAAAGTACGCACAAACTTTGGGGGACATGCTCACAGCTAATAACGACACGGGACGTCTGAAGCTCCCTGTCCAGTTTCGAGTAACTTTGCTTCACTGTGCGACTGGTTCTCACGTCGATCTATACATACAAATAATCAGTAATGAAACACGTACCGAGTAGTAGCCAGCAACGGCCTTCTGTTTCCGTGACCAGTGATGCTAATCCACACACCGTTTTGCAAACGGCTGCTCCGTACGTGGAGTGTCTACTGAACGGCTGTATTTCATTTGCTTCTCCTTTGTGAGAAACGCAATCAGTAACACGGGCAGTACAAAAGAAGAAAAAGGAAAATAATAAAATAACTGATACACTGCCATTTCTCGCGCTTCGCCCTTTTTGCTACCAAAAAAAAATTGGACGGCTTTTCCCAATAAAAAGGGGGCTATAAATAAGTTGTGCCTAATGCGCGGATTAATCTGGCGAACAGTAATTAAAGCGCACAGAGGCGGCGAAGCGGCCAGGCCGTGAGTTATGCCTGAAGATAGCAGCTCGCTGCCGCGCCGTGCTGCGCCGGCTAAATCACCGACCCGCGGCCCAGGGCACTCCTCAGGGAGCGGCGTCCAGCGGCTGATTTACAGAGCCGCCGCCGCTGCTCGCAGGTGGCCGCGGTTCGAGCCCCGTGGGACTCCAGCGGAACGAATGCCACCCCAACCCCTTCTCCCCCCCCCCCCCCTGCCTCCCGGCCTCCCAAACCCAGACCCGCCCTCACTCCAGCCATTCCCTCCATTTCTGCTAAAAACGTAGAGGGCCAGTGCGGGAGATGGAGAGTGCTTGTTCGTGCCGAGAATTTTACGGACGACACTTCGGTCTTATCTGTGACTTTTTCCTCAGCTCTTTCTGGTAACCAGTGAAGAAAGACAATTATAGCAGGACGGTGTGTGGACTATGGACGCGCCCGATAACTGTGCTTCTTGAGATGATGCTTCTGAGGCTGGGAGATACTGACCGCTGCCCTGGTTGAAATTCGCCAGGCGGATTAATCCTATCACTGCTACAGACATCATTTCTGCATTCCGTGCCGGTGGCTTTTCTTATGACTGTAGCGCAGGCCAAATGCTGGTGTCTTTGGTGACAAAAGGCGTTCTGGTAGATATGAAATACTTATTATTTGATTCTTTGAAAACTATCTGGGAAAAATAATGTGATTTTTGCACGTCTCACAGTCTGAAATCTTCATTGAATCTCTTTTAGTTATCCTTCTATATTTACCGAGTTGTATCAAATTGACTTAAACATTGTACGAAATTTTAAAGATTCCGAAGATTTCGTAGCTCGTACAGTTCACTAATGAAATAAAGGTAACGTAAAGAAATTTTAATTAAGATTGAGAGGACGGTATCTCATTTCATTCTCAAGTAATTGGGTTTTATGTCCGATGGAGACGGCCTGCTTATCTAATAGTAACGTGTTTTCCTACCATGCAGCGGTCCCGGCTTCGATTCCCGATTGGGTTGGGGATTTTCTCCGCTCGTGGTCAGGCTGTTGTGTTGTCCTCGTCATCCTTTCGTCAGCATCATCACCGACACGCAGTCCCCCAGAGTGGCGTTACCTGAAAGAAGGCTTGCAACCCGGCGGCCGATCTATCCCGGATGGGGCTTCCTGGCCAACTATGCCACATAATGGTTTGTTTTCTTTTTTCGGACGGACACTGCGTGCAACATGCCCAGTTCTGCCGATGTGGACTTGCCTGCTGCTATGTAATACGTAACATCCCATTTCAAGAAACCATTAGGTGAAAAGATTCGATTTTCGCACATCTTACAGTCTGATATCTTAGCTCGACAAAAGATTGAATTTCTTTTCGTTATATGCTGTTGTTAGTGTACTCCTTCAAACTAAATAAAACATTGGGCGAAAGTTTAAAGATTTTTCAGGTGCAAAAAAGTTTTGAGCAAAGTTTACATATGGTTGTTCTTAGTTCATACATGACAGTGAATGAAACGCAGATAACATATCGATATTTTATATAAAATTGACTGCAGAACAATATCTCATTTTCTTCTCGAGTTATTTGGTTTTATATCCGGTTGACGGTCACGAGAATTTTTGCAAATGATAGCAGGCACTAAGGCACATATGTTGTATGATAAACATTCGACATTTTTTTTTATTAACCGAAGTATTTTAGTAACTCGTCCTCAGCAGAGACAGCCGATGACACGTACAAATGCACCTAGCATTGTAGGAAAACCCAAGTGGAGCTCTATCCCCGTCCACAGCATTTGGGGAACAGTGTAGCATCCGTTAATTATAAGATCCAGTATGTCGAACAGCGTGGGTGCGGTATATAGGACATTTTCCACATCCCATTGTCTCAGTACTGGACTGATAGCTAAGCCGATCCAAAGTTGCGCGATTCGCGAACGTTTAGAAAACTTTCACTCACTTTGCCATGGATCAAATTACACGCAGACAGTTGAAGTACACACATTCCATCCCGTGGTTAATAAGGTGGCGAAGGAATGGCATTCGGCCACTTAAAATTAACTGTGGCAAATCTGATAATAACCATGTCGACACTGCTCCGATGCAGAACAAAGGCTCAAGAAAAAGAACAAGAAGAAAATGGAGGAGCAGGGGGTGGTACATGGAGTATGCTACACGATTGCTTAAGCTGGAGGATTGTAGTACAATTACGAGAATAAATCAGTTATTGTATGTTAAATACAATCAGGTAGGAAGTATAAGGTTTATACACATTAATAATAAATTAATATAACAAGTAATCCACATCCTTTATTTTTAAGAACTGAACTTCAATGTATAAAACTATAAAACTGCTTCAAATGTCTGATTACATCACAAAAACTTTTGATATCTTTTTGCTTACTGCATAGTGGTCTATATGTGAGTCAAACTGGAAAACTATTGTGTACTTTCTATTTAGAATCTTTTTTCTTCAGTGAAAGACATGTGTGTATTCGCTTTTGACGTTACAGAACGATACTGCCAATCAGTTCTGAAAAAAAGTCATATCTTCCAAAATAGAACAAAAAAATGATTTGGCACATTTGTGGTTAATAAGGTCCAATATCGAGTTCTTCACTGTTTGTTTTCTACTACTTTACCGAAAGACGTAACTACTACTTCACTCATGTTGTTCAGTGGCACGCAGTGTAAATGAGCACTCCTTTACTCATACTGTAAGGAACTCTTACGAACACTTTCTGGCAGCGAAACATACTTGACAGTGGGAGAACAATGCTAGGAAAAGAGTGAAGAAGACAGCGACAGTGGGAGAGTAATAAAGAGGCGGAGGAAGTGGAAGTAAGTGAAAGAGAGTGTTAATGAGAGATAGAATCGTAGACAGTGACAACGAGAAAGAGAGAGATTGTGACAGAATAGAGAGCAGCAGTGGGGAGGAATGAATGAGAGGGTGGCAGTGACAATGTAAGGGGACAGCAATAGTAGGACACAACGAAGGAGACTGTGCCTGTGAGATAGAAGACAGTGACAGAGTGACACAAAGCCGTAATGACAATGACCTGAGCTGAATGAGTGAGTGAAAATGGGGAAGTGGGAGTAGACGGGTATGGCAACTTACTTGAGAGACTATGTGGAAAGGGTGAGTTACAGTTACGGCAGCTTGTGCAAGTGTAAGAAGGTGCGTTCTATGTCGAAAAGTGCACGAATATGTTTGAATGTCAAAATTTTGGGAAAATTTATAAAGATGCTAAGGAAGGAAAAATGAGGCAGGTGGTTCCCTACTTTTCTGTCACAGTTCTTTAAACAGTGTCATGTATGACTTTTGTGTGCACTGATAGGGATACATTAACGCTGGTGGGTAAACGTCCCACACTGGTTCATTTGTGTGTGAAATAAGGACATAAATTGTCATAAAATGTTCCATACTTCATGAGTAAAGGAATATTTATGTAAACTGTGTGCCATTGGACAGCTTAAGCAGTTATGTCGCATAGTAAAGTAGTAGTGAAACTAGTTGTGCTTATATGTCAGTAATAAAGTGGTATTGCATCCTCCAGACCAGATGAGACGAAATACAGATCAGAAAATCGTAAGTAATTACTTTTTTACATAAAAAATCCCAATTCGAACTGTTTAATAATGTAAAAATAAAAAAAAATGTATCGTTAGAGTTGCACTGATGATGGCTAATAGCAAGAAAAAGGGGAAACGAGTCTGGGATTAATAAACAAAGTGGCAGCAGGAAAAGGCGGTTTTATTTACGGAACAAGAACTTCTTCATTATATGAAGTTTTCTGAGGCATATGCATCTTATTTCATACAATTTATGTACAAACGAGCAGAATAACTGAGGTGTGTACTAACGTTTCAAAACACCATCTATAATGTACAAGAAAGCACAATTACTTACTTCTTACATTGGAGAAGATGTTGATTTGATCTGATTTTCGTTAAACGGACGCACTATGCCACCTCGAAACTCACGCCTCCGCATTTGATCACTCTGAGCCTTGTATGTACATCCCATGGTCCATAGTATTATTCTGCAAGTTCAAAAAGCATCACAATTTATGCTGCCACTGGGCAGATACGAGATATAGACGTCCCAATGCTCGAAATGCGTATTACTTTACTGGCACACGTATCCCGTGACCTACAAGAGAATACGATTCCATCTGGATACTACATCATCAATGTAAATATTAAATAGGATGGACGATAAACTGCAGCTCTGTCTCACCTCTTTATGTTTTTGTATAGTTTCCGTATACAAGTAGCATGGAATTTGACATACGAGACAGGAATTCGCTGACATCAGCATCAGCGCTTCCTTATTTAGAGTGTCAGACAACACATGAGACAATTGTGCCAGTTATATTTCGCTGACAACAGCATCAGTGCTTCCTTCTCTCTAATGTCATACAGGGAAGCATGAAGCATCCTTCCTACATCCTGGAGGGCCACCCTACCTCCAAATTCGAAGTTCGTGGGAGCGAGGCTTGACTGCAGTTTACAGGACTGTTATATTTCGCTGAGATCAGCATCCAGCTATGAGCAACACAACTCCATACCTGAACTTCGGCGAATTTAGCGTGAAGCACCTCCTCTCCCGAGCGCTCCCGCCCTGCGACCAAATATGGCAAAGTATTTGAAATGCTGAGATATTTTTAACTATGTTTGCCTTACTGACTTCAAAAAATTCTCTTAAAGCCTTGCTCAGTAGTCACATCGGTAACTATGATTTGAAGCAATATTCATTCGCCCTGGAATACTGGAATGAGTAGACAGCATATTTATGTATAGATAACTAAAAACCAAAATTGGCTTACAAAATATAAATAACATAGTATTAACTCGTATTTGTTGAAAATGAGTTTTGCCTTGAACACTATCTCATAAGCCCGGAAAAATCATGTTTCACATTCCAGTTCCTTCTGTCACCAGCAGGTGGCTGCACTGAAAAATCGATCTTAGTTCGATCTCTGTACCACACCAATAGTTGGCTCCATTTTAAACTCGTCCTAAGGTCGTCGGTTGTACCACGAATAAGTAGTTCTCACTGTTGCCAAACTAATGCAAAACTTTACTTCCTCACGAACCGGCTTTCGGCTTCTCAGACCATCTTCAGATGACAACTGAATGTTGCAAGCACAGATCAACATGACGTGGTAACTTCGCAGACGTTATTTGTACAGGAAATACAAAATATAAAATAAAACCACATGCAAGCAATGTAAAAAAGGGTATATTTGTTAGGCAGTCAGAGCTGTGGCAATTAGGCTACGTGAAGACGAGAGAATCTGACGATTCAAGAAGAAAGATTCGACCTTTGTGAACTTTTACATTCTGACAAAAAAAAAAGCAGAAAAATGAGCCTGCAGGAAGTAATGGAAATCAATAAACACATGACACAGAATGCCAGTCAAGTACTAAACGGTCAGACTCAGTTTGCATTTTCTCCCTTGCAAAATGCAAGTTTCAAACTGTAAATTCTTTTTATTTGCCATAATTTGTTGTATGTGTCTCCAGATAAAAATTTCCTTAGTTTACCCTCATTTTAGTTAATGTAAGTATTGTAATATTTTTCATATATATCCTATGTAAACCCTTTGGCAATTTTGTATTATTTGTATCAATAACAACTGTGTAAATCCCACGTCATGTTCATATGTGTTTGCGACATTTAGTTGTCACCTGAAGATGGCCTGAGAAGCCTATATCCGGTTCTTGAGGAAATAAATACAATTTTGCATAACATTAGGAAGTATTTTGCTCTTTAATATTAAAGATACAATTCATCAAGTACGTACCTGAACAGTCTTGCACAGAGAACAGTGGCCTCCAGCCGAGTAACACCACGTTCTTACCCGAGGATGATGTAAAACGTTTCCTGTATTCACGTGTGTGTTCACTTTATTAAATCTTTAAGGAGTTTACCAACAACGTTTCCCAACCGTCGGCATGTGATCTGACATATATAATATATTATATATCTTTTAGTCTACAGCTGAAGATAACATATATTAAACAATCAAACCTGCCAGTCTATGGTATAATATAACCCAATATGTCGCTGTATATGCGAGATGCCGCCTCCAAGCGAACATTACACTCCACCTAGGAAAAACTTCATAAAACTAGAAAACCAGGCTGGTTCTGCTAACGTAGACTTTAGTGTAGGTTCGTTAGGTACAATTAGTGTGTGAATCGCAAGTGCTCGGTTTATAAATTAATGGTTTCATAGCATGTTTCGCAAAAATATGGTCAGCGAATAATAACGTAAAGGGAAAATGTAATGCTAAATTCTGCGATTTGTGTTTAACATGTAAGTAGATTGTTTAGGTTCTTATATTGGTAACGCCACTTAGCGCTCTGTATGAAAATCACTGGCTGTGCTGTGTGCAGTCTGTGGCTGGGTGGCATTGTTGGAGTATATGCCATTGTAGTGTTGGGCAGTTGGCTGTTAACGGCGCGTAGCGTTGCGCAGTTGGAGGTGAGCTGCCAGCAGTGGTGGATGCTGGGAGGGAAATGGTGGAGTTTTGAGAGCGAATGATCTGGACGTGTGTCCATCAGAGAAAGTAAATTTGTAAGACTGGATGCCATAAAGCGCTATATATATTATGACTTTTGAACACCTTTAAGGTAAATACATTGTTTGTTCTGTATCAAAATCTTCCATTTGCTAAGTATGCCTATCAGTAGTTAGTGCCTTCAGTAGTCAGAATCTTTTATTTAGCCTACAGTATTGGCGCTCGCTGTATTGCAGTAGTTCGAGTAACGAAGATTTTTGTGAGGTAAGAATTCATGAAAGGTATAAGTCATTGTTAGTCAGGGCCATTCTTTTCTAGGGATTACTGAAAGTCAGACTGCGTTGTGCTAAAAATATTGTGTGTCACTTTAGTGAATATCTGAGTACGTCCAGCTTTGCTCAGCTGTTTGAAAATCAAGTAACATAAGATGTTTATCACCACAGTCAATCATAAATTTTTTTATGGGGACGTTACATATATCGACCCTTAGCCGAGGATACCTCACTGGAATCTTCTGATTTTTTCTTGTAGTTTGTGTAATTAGTGTAGCTATTGTTTATTGCTAGTGCGTAATTATAGAGAGAATTTCCCTTGTAGTTGTAGTTTTTCATTGTTGTACAGTAAAACAGTTGTGGCATGCATGTAGACTTGCACCAGGTATTTCGCAGCTGCGCTTTCAATTAACTAGATATTAGTTTCAGTGCTGTGTTAATGTGTTTTCTTATTTTGCTTTTCAAATTGTGCTTTTCTGTGTGGTCGTGTGAAATATTGTGACAATAATGGCATGTGAAAAACGTAATACTAGGCTCCAAAGTAAACTGAGAAATGACAGTGAAGACGAAAGCAGTGTGTTAGCGCCACCGTGTAATGAATTAACTAATGTTCAAACTAGTAATTTGGTAATTGTAGATAGGGAAATGGAGCGGGCTACAGATAATGGTGTAGACAGCGAAACAATTAGTGAACAGGGAAGCATTATCGATCGATCGGTTGGCAAAAACTCGCCTCAGGAGTCCGAAATGACAGGGCACAATTTCGCAAATACTGTAGATTCAGATTTTGGGTCCTCACCGCTTTCTCAAATAAGTCAAGACACATTTTCTGCTTTTCAAGATGCGAATATTGCCGGAAGGGGACGTTTCAAACAGAGTACCAAATCACGCCAGACAGATTATATAGCCGACGATATTGTAGAGAACAGCACTTTTCCTGTTTTCACATATTAATTCTCTCTGCGTCAAAGTAGTTCATTATTCCCTTATGTAGGTAGAATATAGTTAATGATTTACCTGTATGCCAGCGGACGAATATCAGAAACGCTAAGCACCATACAGCGACTGTTCCGTAAGGTATTCGTTAACTGACACCACATGGGTGCAGTCGGCACACAGTAGTGGTACTCCCACTCAGCACGCAGCTATCAAGTCTCAACAGTATTGCCTGAACCACTACAGCCCAAGGGGCTCCTGACCCAACGCTAGCAGAGCTGACGGAGTCAAAACATTAAGTGCAGGAGATATATTACTGGGTTGCGTGCTCAATTACGATGGGTGGAACGTGCTACAACTGAGTGATAGTAAGTCTGTCGCCGAATTTTATTGCTGTGAATGATTTGACGGTAGTCATAAGTTGCAGCAGCACCCGTGTTAGTAATCAATAACAAGCGACACTGCTGGCATAGTGTTGTAAAAAAAAATTAATTTTATTCATAATACGTCACAATTTTGCCGTGGATGGCTGTACATACAGGGTGATTTTCTTCAGTGTGTAAGAAGAACTCTATAGATTGATGGATGAGAGGATGCGGATCAAAAAAAGGTCCAATTAACTTTCATCCGGAAATACATGAATTCCGTGCTAGAGAACATTTATTCAATCAATCTTGGGTCCGATTCACTTCTCTTGATGACTCACTTTGCAGCGGATATGATACAGCGTTGTACACAATGGTTCCGTATTCGAATCGAGACCTTGGTGACTTATTGTTTACTTAGTTAAAGGCAGGTGGACGGCAGGAAGGAAGGTTGTCTCAGGAAACCTATCCCTGCCGACATCAACCACAGCATTCAATGTTTTAAGCAGTGTTTCAACGTGTGTACGGGACATGGTTGTTTCAGAAAGCGCGATACCATAAAAGATGTACCCAAAATATTCGGACACCAAATTTGGAGGACAATGTGTGGAAAATATGTGGAGAGCGACCGTCGCGTCAGTATCAGGCAGTTGGCCGGCCAGTACAGGGTAAGCCAGACCACAGTATGAAACATTCTCCATGACAGAATGAGATTTTCACTCTGCAGCGGAGTGTGCGCTGATATGAAACTTCTTGGCAGATTAAAACTGTGTGCCCGACCGAGACTCGAACTCGGGACCTTTGCCTTTCACGGACAAGTGCTCTAATATCTGAGCTACCGAAGCACGACTCACGCCCGGTACTCACAGCTTTACTTCTGCGGCAGAAGTAAATCTGTGAGTACCGGGTGTGAGTCGTGCTTCGGTAGCTCAGATGGTAGAGCACTTGCTCGCGAAAGGCAAAGGTGCCGAGTTCGAGTTTCGGTCGGGCACACAATTTTAATCTGCCAGGAAGTTTCATTCTCCATGACAATTATTACTACCATTACCACTTACAGCGTGTGCAGGGCTTAGTAGTGACAGACTTTCCATGTCAGGAACAGTTTTGTCGCTGGTTTCTTTATCAAGCAGAATGGTATCTTCAGTCATCATAATGGGCATCTGTGGGATAGTATACACGCAAAGGTGACAGTGAATCATCAGAGTCGGTGCAGCCGGAAGGTGTGGGCTGGGATAATTGGCCACCATATTTTGGGACCAGTCTTCCGTCCACGTCGCGTTTTCTTGCTGGTGGCTTTGTATACCGTGCTGGAAGAAGTGCCATTGATGATTCGCATGGTTATGTGGCTGTTACATGATGGTGCTCTAGCCCGCTTCGCCATTTACGTCTCGGCTCATCTCAGTCGTGTCTTCTCTGGTCGATGGATCGAACGATGGTATCCATTGTATGGCCTGCTCGTTCATCAGATCAGAACCTGTGCGATTTCTGGTTATGGCGCCATCTCAAAAGTATCGTGTATGCAGAGCCCGTTCCGGATGTGGAGACACTGGAGCAGCGTATTCATGTTGTTTTAGACACAGTTTGGATGCAGCCTGGCAGATGTGAATGTGTGACACAGAACATGCTACGACACATATACGCACATACGCATGCATTGAGGCATGGCGACATCTTTTTCAACACATACTTTAACTGTGGCTACATGGTACAGCGCACATTAAACCACAGCCTCTGTAACAATGTATGGCTGAATATATGGTCTCTAGCATGGAAACCATGCATTTCCGGACTTTAGTTCATTAGGCATTTTTTGTTCCATATTCTCTCATCGACCAATCCGTAGAGTTTGTACGCAATGGAGAAATTCACCCCGCATATGTAGCACTTTAGCAACCCTACCAGCTTACGTCACAATAGCAGCACATACCAGCGGAGATGTAAATAATGTCTGCTAATGTGAATTCCAAATGAGGTCTGCACCACATACATCATAAAGTTCGTTGGTAGGTTATGAACTGCATATAGCAACATACATGAAGTTCTTTGCAACAAGAAACCATTTATTGTGCCTCACAACAGATACATCTTAATTTGTAAACTGTGTAATGTAACATATTTCAAGAGCAAAAATACACTATATGAATACAGTCTAATTACGTTGACTTAGTGATCTGACTGTGGAAGCTATTGCCTTCCAACATGCAACACATAAGGAAATCGAGAGTGAACGTTTAACACAGGTAGCAGTGTGTTCATATAGATGGAACATCGCAGTCGCCTCGTCATGGAACTAAATTTTACACAAACGAGTACCCTCAACAACATGCTGTACGCATGACACTGCTTTGTTCAGAGTATCTGCGTCAAGTTTCATATTTAATACATTGTTTGCTGTAAGTACAGGACTTTTCGTTTGACAGATAATGTTCACAAATCAGTGCCCTTTACACGAATCAGAAACATACACTTGGAAAACTGCAGAGTGTGTGCTATCCATGCATCTTCCCTTACCTGACGATACTTGAAACCATCACCAAAAAGAAAACACACTGTTTCACCACCATTATCTCACTTGACAGCTCATCTGGCCATTCCTAAGTAGCAAGAGGCCGCCCATCGAATGATGCTAATCTCATATCTTGCATGCTGTGTTTACGTCAAACAGGTCCGAGGATGATGTCAGCTGAACTTAACTGAGGCATTAGTTCTGGAAAGAAATTTGGTCACATTTCCATTCTACACACATCTGTCTTCTACACACACACACACACACACACACACACACACACACACACACACACACACACACACAAATGCACACACATATACCGAGGATGATTACGTGACATTACCATTCTGCAAATGCCATGAACTGTATCACAATGCACAGCCACACCACATGCAGCTGTAGTGAACTCAGAGTTATGATGACTCAGCACAGCAATACAATACCTTCTGCGACCTGCTGGTGCAACATGACAACAGGTCGCCAGGTTCTTCTTGGTATCAATCAAAGTTGAGAACAAGATAACGGCATCGTCCCTGTTGAGGGCTGCTGGTACCATTAGAGAACAGTGAGTCTTCTACACTCCTGGAAATGGAAAAAAGAACACATTGACACCGGTGTGTCAGACCCACCATACTTGCTCCGGACACTGCGAGAGGGCTGTAAAAGCAATGATCACACGCACGGCACAGCGGACACACCAGGAACCGCGGTGTTGGCCGTCGAATGGCGCTAGCTGCGCAGCATTTGTGCACCGCCGCCGTCAGTGTCAGCCAGTTTGCCGTGGCATACGGGGCTCCATCGCAGTCTTTAACACTGGTAGCATGCCGCGACAGCGTGGAAGTGAACCGTATGTGCAGTTGACGGACTTCGAGCGAGGGCGTATAGTGGGCATGCGGGAGGCCGGGTGGACGTACCGCCGAATTGCTCAACACGTGGGGCGTGAGGTCTCCACAGTACATCGATGTTGTCGCCAGTGGTCGGCGGAAGGTGCACGTGCCCGTCGACCTGGGACCGGACCGCAGCGACGCACGGATGCACGCCAAGACCGTAGGATCCTACGCAGTGCCGTAGGGGACCGCACCGCCACTTCCCAGCAAATTAGGGACACTGTTGCTCCTGGGGTATCGGCGAGGACCATTCGCAACCGTCTCCATGAAGCTGGGCTACGGTCCCGCACACCGTTAGGCCGTCTTCCGCTCACGCCCCAACATCGTGCAGCCCGCCTCCAGTGGTGTCGCGACAGGCGTGAATGGAGGGACAAATGAAGACGTGTTGTCTTCAGCGATGAGAGTCGCTTCTGCCTTGGTGCCAATGATGGTCGTATGCGTGTTTGGCGCCGTGCAGGTGAGCGCCATAATCAGGACTTCATACGACCGAGGCACACAGGGCCAACACCCGGCATCATGGTGTGGGGAGCGATCTCCTACACTGGCCGTACACCACTGGTGATCGTCGAGGGGACACTGAATAGTGCACGGTACATCCAAACCGTCATCGAACCCATCGTTCTACCATTCCTATACCGGCAAGGGAACTTGCTGTTCCAACAGGACAATGCACGTCCGCATGTATCTCGTGCCACCCAACGTGCTCTAGAAGGTGTAAGTCAACTACCCTGGCCAGCAAGATCTCCGGATCTGTCCCCCATTGAGCATGTTTGGGACTGGATGAAGCGTCGTCTCACGCGGTCTGCACGTCCAGCACGAACGCTGGTCCAACTGAGGCGCCAGGTGGAAATGGCATGGCAAGCCGTTCCACAGGACTACATCCAGCATCTCTACGATCGTCTCCATGGGAGAATAGCAGCCTGCATTGCTGCGAAAGGTGGATATACACTGTACTAGTGCCGACATTGTGCATGCTCTGTTGCCTGTGTCTATGTGCCTGTGGTTCTGTCAGTGTGATCATGTGATGTATCTGACCCCAGGAATGTGTCAATAAAGTTTCCCCTTCCTGGGACAATGAATTCACGGTGTTCTTATTTCAATTTCCAGGAGTGTAGTTAGCAGCAACAGCTGTGATGCGTCTGCTTGAGATGTGAATCTCCAGACGCAAATTCACTTTAAGATCCTGTAGGGATATCAGTGTGCGAACACGAAGATTGGGATTTCACCATATAAAGAGAGGTCCCGTGCGAATGGGAACCTGGATGCAAGTGGAGATTGTTGCTTTGGACGTCATATTATTCCACCTATTCTTCAAATATATATTGGTGGACTCCAGTGTGGTGAATATGCTCACACCACGGCCGACCACGTGAATTTTAGTGCGACAGCAGCCCCAGACAGCCCTCGGCGCCCAGGCTAACAATAATACAGGTAACGTCTGTTTCAAAAGCAGATAAACAAGCTACTCAACACTTGGTTATAACATTTTGGTTCATCACTGTAAATCCTTTCCAAAAGTTTCACGTGATTATCCGCAAGCTCGTATTTTGTACACTATAGGATAGTTTGACACCGTGTCCAATGAGTTTCGGACTTTTAAGAACTCGAAATTATCCTGGGGCACGGTACCTACGGCAAGATATCTTCGGAAGCCAGTAGGCAGATGGGCCACTGATGTATTATTTCATGCTGATTTTTTAATTAGATTGCGAATTCGACTAGAATATTGCCAATTTTGCGTTGGGAGAGCATACAGTCTTACAGATTGTACTTACCTTTGTTGACTGAATCGGTACACTTTGCGCGTACGACTTTTCTAAACCTAAGCAAAGATAAGGATTGATGATGAGACTAAGCACAAGTTCGGTTTGGCGGAGGATAGTGCACATGCCTTAAGCAATGTAGAGAAACTGTGGAAATTTTAAGAACAGCCAGGTGGAGATGTAAACCGTCGTCCCCTCGAATTCGAGTCTAGTGCCTTACACAGGGTGTTACAAAAAGGTACGGCCAAACTATCAGGAAACATTCCTCACACACAAAGAAAGAAACTATGTTATGTGGACATGTGTCCGAAAACGCTTACTTTCCATGTTAGAGCTCATTTTATTACTTCTCTTCAAATCACATTAATCATGGAATGGAAGCACACAGCAACAGAACGTACCAGCGTGACTTCAAACACTTTGTTACAGGAAATGTTCCAAATGTCCTCCGTTAGCGAGGATACATGCATCCACCCTCCATCGCATGGAATCTCTGATGCGCTGATGCAGCCCTGGAGAATGGCGTATTGTATCACAGCCGTCCACAATACGAGCACGAAGAGTCTCTACATTTGGTACCGGGGTTGCGTAGACAAGAGTTTTCAGATGCCCCCATAAATGAAAGACAAGAGGGTTGAGATCAGGAGAGCGTGGAGGCCATGGAATTGGTCCGCCTCTACCAATCCATCGGTCACCGAATCTGTTATTGAGAAGCGTACGAACACTTCGACTGAAATGTGGAGGAGCTCCATCGTGTATGAACCACATGTTGTGTCGTACTTGTAAAGGCACATGTTCTAGCAGCACAGTTAGAGTATCCCGTATGAAATCACGGCGGTGAATCGAGGAAGTACAGTACATACTGACGAAACTAAAATGACTCTAACATGGAAATTAAGTGCTTCCGGACACATGTCCACATAAGATCTTTTCTTTATTTGTGTGTGAGGAATGTTTCCTGAAAGTTTGGCCGTACCCTTTTGTAACACCCTGTATGTGCGCCATTCCACTTTCTTTCTAAACAAAAAAAATTGAGCACAATGAGGGAGGAATAACAGACCGTATTTCGAACGCTGGATACGGTTGCAAGGCTAGTGTCTGAACTGGGAGCTAGTAACTCGTATAACAGAACTCACACACAACCACAGTGCAATCCTCAGTGCACAACAGTGCAGATACCAGTAAACGGGGCTACATCTGCGCTAGATCGGAAGCTGAAGTGGAGCGTGAAGCTAATCAGGTCACGTAATCCAAGGAAACAGCTCCGTGATTTATCGTCGATAAAAACAGTCTTGCTAACGCGTCGCAGCAAGTTGCCAATTGGAGCCCGCGCGCAGTGCATGCTGGGTAGGCGGGTCCCTCTGCGGGGATTGGACAGCGGGCGGTGGAGACGCGCCTGTCGAGAGTTACTGGGGTTCCCCGCCGTGGTGCTAAAGGTCGCTGCGGGGCCTTTACACAGCAGCGCCGGCGGCGCATAATTGATTGTATTGCTCTCGTAATGAAATTGGCGAGGCGCCTCTCGCTCGCAGGCAGCCACGAGCGCACAACAGACCGCAAGCCGCCGGCGCGCATTTCTCTTTGCTGGGTCGTAGCACCGTGGCGGATTATGGCAAATAACTCGCCCTCTGTCTACATCTCACTTTCTGCCAGCACTCCGTGTTAAACACCCGGCACGTCCAGAGTGAAAAAGAATAATTTTCGAGAACTAAATAGCACGTTTGGTGTAAAATTCTCAACTGGACCACATTCTGCAATAAGAAACCAAAACACGAGATGATGAAACGAAGAAAAATTAAGTTAAAGGGAAACAAAAAACCTATTTTGTTTCATTAACAGCATTCGATAGTCATAAGAAACGCGCTCCATAATGACCAACTTCAGGTGCAATTAAAACAGATAAAGCTTTACATTCAATATGACTAAGCCAAGGTGGCGTGGCCTGTTTCAATCAGATCTGAAGAGAGACATTAACCCTTTCTTTACCAGCGTAGCTTATAAGAAACATCGTCTTTCCATAGATGTATTTTACATCAAACCGATTTTAACTACCCTTTGCCACCGTTTACTTGGAGCTCCATGCCAGTAGTGACTGTTCCCGACAACAAATGACCGGAAGAAGGAAACAATTGTTGAGCGTGACTAGTTGCTGCAGTCTTCATTGTGAAGAATTGATGATAAAAAACGCGTAAAATACGTAAGTTTTGAACTTTCGTTTACAGTGAAATAATTATCATGTGTTGTGACAATCCTTCCTGCATAAGTACATCATACATTTGACTTGCATAATGATTTCCAGATAAGATAAACTGCGAACAAACTTATGTTGCATCAAAGCAACAGTGGAATAGAGTGGAAATTCCGTAATATAATGCCTCGCTTTACAAATATATTGATGTAGGTGCTTGAAATTTTGCGTTTCAGGTATAAAATCACATTCTAGACACTTTTTAAATATTGTGTCACTATGTCTGGCTTTTTGACTGATGCTGACCTAGAATATACTACGAATTTACCCAATAATGAGTTCAATGCATACATTGATGTCCCTGTTGGGCATATATCAGATGTTGGGGACGAAGATAAAGATGAAACTGTCGAAATTGATGAAAGTTCTCAAGCTATTTCCGAAGCAGCTGTCATGAATTTCATTCAGATGGTGGAAAAGGAGGATGGAGCTGAAATTTTGGCAATTAGAGAGGAGCAAGAGACAGAATATGAATTTCCAAAGGTAGAATCACTAACAGAAGTAACAATATTGAGAAAGTACATAAGTATAAGTATAATTACGTATTTTAGACGACAATATCTTTAAATTTCAGGCTGTTGCAGTCAGGAGTGGTAAAGTTATTTATTTCCAGCCAAAATCAGATGTAAGTGACAACAATACAAATGAAGGAGCACCATCTACACGTGAGCAGCAGCAGCAGCAGCAAGTAAAACATAGATGTAAGTGTGGTGATTATAAATTTAGAAAAAACTGATTTTGTGGTACAAGACACAGAGTGGAAAGCATCACTTCCACCACCACCAGTAGAGGAAATGACACCTTTGCAATATTATAAAATATTTATGAATGATGACATATTTTAACTCATTGCTGAGCAGCCCAATATCTATGCTTTGCAGAAAGATTCAGTTTCTTTGCAGACGAGCAAAAATGAAATGGAGCAGTTTGTTGGTATTTTACTGCACATGGGCATAATCAAAATGCCTTCCATTCATTTATACTGGTCGAATGAGTGTAGATATTCACCAATAGCTGACGTGATGAGCAGAACTCGCTTCTTCCAGCTACTGCAGTATTTTCATGTTGTCAATAATCAATACTTGCCTGAAGCTAAAAGTAATCGAGACAAACTCTTCAAGATTCACCCACTTTTATCTGCATTGCAGTCATCATTGAAGACCCTCCCTCCAGAAGAATACCAAGCTGTTGATGAACAGATAATACCATTCAGAGGTAGAAGTGGTTTGAAACAGTACGTAAGAAATAAGCCTCACAAGTGGGGCCACAAATCTTTTACGAGAGCTGGTGCTTCAAGTATGATGTATGATTTTGAAATTTATGTTGGCAAAAACACCTGCAGTGATAGAGGATTAGGTTTGTCTGGGGATATTGTTTTGGCATTGACGGAAACATTGCCAGAGAAACAGCATTTCAAAGTGTTTGCTGGTAGTTGGTTTTCGTATATACCATTAACAATTGCCCTGAAGGAAAGGGGCATTGAATTCTGTGGCACTATCAGGACAGACAGGATGGGAAAATGTCCCTTGAACACTGAAGTGGAGCTCAGGAAAACTGGACGTGGCTCCTGTGACTGGAGAGTGGAGACAACAAACAATGTATGTAGCTTTAGTACGTTGGTTTGACAGAAAATGCATAAATTTCGTGTCAACATATGCTTGTGTTGAGCCCATGGCAACATGTAGACGCAATTCTGCATCTGAAAAGAAATTCATTGACGTACCTAGACCTTACATAGTGGAAAAGTACAAAAAACATATGGGGGGGGGGGGGCGTGGACCTAGCTGACATGTTGATAGAACTATACCATATGAACTTGAGGTCACGGAAGTGGTATATGCGCATTGTGTACTGGTGTTTGTATGTAGCAGTTGTCAATGGATGGCTACTCCACCGATGTGCGTTTTGATGGGTTTGAACACATTTTGCAGGTATGGTAGAGAAGAAAGGTCGATGTAAAGTTTGCATTAAGTCTACTACACATATTTTTTGCACCAAGTGTAAAGTGCAACTGTGTCTCACAGTAAATAAGAAGTGTTTCCACATCTTTCATGGAATATAATTACTTCATAAGGAGAAGATACAACACACACTGAAGTCTTACAAGATATGTGAAAGTAAAACAGTGAAATGTTTGCAGTACAAAAATTTCAAATTTTTACTAATACACAGAGTTGAATTTGTTAATTACTCGAAGGAAAATTAGTCTTCACCAGATTTTCAATAATAAAAATGCTTCTAAGCTGTAAAGTGTGATGTATAAACCAATATTTTGCTTGAATGAACCCATGTTTATTGAATTTTGTTTCTATGATGTCACTACCTGTAAGAACCACTGTTGCTTAAAAGCAACATTCAAAAATTTTTGGAATAAAACATAAAAAAATTATATCATATTTTACATTTATGCACCTAAATAACTGTAAAAACGAATGCAGATTTTTTTTCTCAAAACTTCGAAATTCGGTAAAGAAAGGGTTAAGGAGCAAAATAGTTTCAGGAAAGTTACTGTAACCATTAGCTGGAGTGAAAGAAACAAATTCTGTGCTTCACTGCGCAACTATGTCGAAGCACGCATGACAAATAAGTAGCTCATATTATCGAATTAAAGAAAAAAAAAAAACGTTTTCAATTGAAGACATTAAGTTTGGAAATGAGTCCGTGGTCATATTTTTGGGAATTTACTTTACAGGTCCGTCTTCATAACACAAACTTTCACACTTCACTGTTACCGTTTCGGGCTGCTGCCATCTTCAGATCTATTAGAAACAAAAACAGTGTGTAACCAAGTTCAGTCTGGTGACGCTAAATCAACAAAAGGCCTGGTGCTACAAAGAAAGATAAAAAGTGTTTACATGAAACTTCCTGGCAGATTAAAACTGTGTGCCGGATCGAGACTCCGATTCGGGACCTTTGCCTTTCGCGGGCAAGTGCTCTACCAACTGAGCTACCCAAGCACGACTCACGCCCCGTCCTCACAGCTTTACTTCTGCCAGTACCTCGTCTCTTACATTCCAAACTTTACAGAAGCTCTCCTGCGAACCTTGCAGAAGTAGCACTCCTGAAAGAGTTCTGCAAGGTTCGCAAGAGAGCTTCTGTGAAGTTTGGAAAGTAGGAGACGAGGTACTGGCAGAATTAAAGCTGTGAGGACGGGTCGTGAGTCGTGCTTGGGTAGCTCAGTTGGTAGAGCACTTGCCCGCGAAAGGCAAAGGTCCCGAATTCGAGTCTCGGTCCGGCACACAGTTTTAATCTGCCAGGAAGTTTCATATCAGCGCACACTCCGCTGCAGAGTGAAAATCTCATTCAGTGTTTACATGATTAACAATCATGTATACTATCCATACATACCATAGAATATACTGATGTAGTATCAATGTCAAACTAAACATGAAGGTACATAGTAAGTACTGTTGACGATCACATTGCGTCAGGTATTTATGCAAAGAAACTGAGGCCAGCAGAGGGCACTAGCTAGGGTACATGATTAACCAGCATCGCAAATGTAATTTGTTGCAATGCGGTATATGTAGTCGTTAATTAAATTTCTTCACATGGAAAAACGAGTCTCTGACAATAAAACATGTACTGACATAGGTCTGCTATACCTGGAATTAGATCCATTTTCAAAAAGTGACTGGACTGGAATAGGTGGTGGTAGGAGGATGTATGGGACCACCCTGTTGCTGAACATGCTGCCAAACATGATACCCCACATCTCAATGACTGCTTCACAGCCTGTGCCATATGGATCCTTCCCACCAACACCAGCTTTCCTGAATTGCGCAGGTGGGAAGTTTCCCTGCAATACATCATACGTTCCTGTAACCCTCCTGGCATCAACCTTCGTTAGTCACTGTCCTCACCCATCCAGCCCCCTCCCTGTTCCCATTCCAGCACTACACAGCCATCATTTCACCGCCACACCCAGTCTTTTAATTTATTTTTATTTTTATTTCTCTCCTTTCCGTTACTTACCCCCTCCCCCTTCCGCAACTTCTCTCCTACCCTCCTCCTAAACTGCAACACTTCACTGTCTGCCACTTACACCACACTATTCCTCCCCCTCCCCACCCCAGCCTCCTCCTTACGCCTACCCAGTCGCCACTCCCATCATGTACTGGTGCTGCTGCTCGCAGTGTAGTTTCAGCTCTCTGAGACGGCAGGTGTGTGTGCAAGTTGGCTTGCGTGAGTGTGTGTATGTGCGTGTGTGCATGTGTGTCTACTGCTGACAAAGGCCTTAATGGCCGAAAGCTACGATTGTGTGAATCTTTTTGTTGTGCCTATCGTGGGCTCAGCATCTCCACTATATGGTGAGTAGCAACTTTCCTTCTCTTGTATTGTTACATTCCAGTATAGAAAGTATAAGATTAAAAACACATCTATAAAATGAAATCATCCAGCCTGATAGATCAATTCCCGTAAACGTAATTGTAAGGTAATTAATGAAACTGATCTTAGTTAAAATTTAAGAAATCTATAGTCGATAATACATCCGAAGGGCGGTCTCAATGGCGGCATGTCGTGGCTTCTCCGTATGACGTTCTTGTTTCCCTGCGGCGGAACTTGGGGAGAAGGCCCAGTCTTCTCGTCGTCGGCGGCCGGCGCACACGATCGCACGCCAGTCCGTGCGGGCCCTCGACGCTGCTGAAACTAGTAGGTTTCTGAATACATCAAAATAAGCATTTAGGTTAAACTCATTCTGTTCATTCAGCAGTAATTCCGGTTGCCGTTTCCTGGGCACATAAATCTCCATTTCGTCTGTAACTGACCCTTTGAAGCCTTATGCAACACTTTCAAATTATAATCCATTAAATTTCGGGCATGCAGCCGCGCAAATAAAATTTCCTCTACTGATATTTCGGCCGCGTATCGTCCGGCCATCCTCAGAGCGAGTCACAAGACTGACGACAAGTTCTTTTCTTTTTTTCCCTTATCATAATTTTAATACCTCTACAAAGGTAGGCTGGCAGCAGCGTTCTATTCCGCTCTACAGCCTTAGAGTAGGCAATGACAAAAACAGAAAGATTACTCATAATTAACATAATGGCGGGTAAAAAACAGTAGACATAGAATACAAAACATGGAGCCGTTCACACTTGACGATAATCCACCCTACAAACTGTTTAGGCGACGCACAAACACTGATGATTCCGATGGCACATGTGAACGATGGAGCGTAACGGTGAAAACTAAACACAAAACACGACGGCACACACGAGAAACGGATGGCGATGATCTCCGGCGAGCGAATGTTCACGTAACGTGTGCGAGTCCCGGGACCTGCCGAGAGGGGAAGAAGGGGGAGGGGGAGGGAGAGGGGAGAGCAAAGATGCCAATGGCAGAGGAGATGGGAGGAGGAGTGGAGGGACGGAGGTAGGGGAAGCCCAGGGGAGGAGTGGGGAGAAAGGGAGGATGGAGGGAAGGGGGAGAGAAGGGAGAGAGGGTGCCCAAAGAACAAACACAGGAAGAGGGAGGGATGATCAAAGTTGGTAGGAGGGGTAGATGGAGGGGAGGAGGGCATCATCAGGGAGGGGGAACTGGCAGAAGCCACCTTGGGAGAGGGTGTGGAGAGTGGAGAGATGGAGAGCAGGTGGGACATGGAAGTACAGGCGTGGCAGTGGATGGGGGCGGGAGAAGATGGGGAGACCAGCAGGTGAGGAGGATCGAGTTTGCGGGAGGTGTAGAGGATCCGCATCTGTTCGAGGAAAAGGAGGAGTTGGGGGAAGGGAATTAGGTCGTACAGGATCCGCGTGGGGGAAGGGAGACGGATGCGATAGGCGAGGCGAATAGCATGGCGTTCTAGGATGTGAAGGGATTTGTAAACGGCAGGGGGAGCGGACATCCAGGCAGGGTGGGCGTAGCAAAGGATAAGGCGAATGGGGGATTTATAGGTATGGAGGATGGTGGAGGAGTCCAGACCCCAAGTACCGCCGGAAAGGAGCTTGAGGAGAGAGTCGGGAGCGTGCCTTGGCTTGGATCATCCGGAGGTGGGGGGTCCAGGAGAGGCGACGGTCGAGGGTGACACCAAGGTACTTAAGGGTGGGGGTGAGGGCGATAGGACGGCCATAGCTGGTGATGTAGAAATCGAGGAGACGGAAGGAAGGGGTGGTTTTGCCTACAATGATCACCTGGGTTTTGGAAGGATTGACCTTAAGCAACCACTGGTTGCACCAAGCGGTGAATCGGTCAAGATGGGATTGGAGAAGGTGTTGGGAGCGCTGCTGGGTGGGGACAAGGGCAAGGAAGGCGGTGTTATTGGCGTACTGGAGAAGGTGGATGGGGGCTGAAGGCGGCGGCATGTCTGCCGTATACAAGAGGTACAGAAGAGGGGAGAGGATGGAACCCTGGGGCACAACGGCGGAGGGGAAAAAGGTGTAGGAATCCGTGTTGTGGATGGTGACATAGGATGGACGTTGGGAAAGAAAGAAGCCGATCAGATGGACGTAGTTAATAGGAAGGGCGAAGGTTTGGAGTTTGAAGAGGAGACCGGAATGTCACATGTGGTCATAGGCTTTTTCAAGGTCAAGTCAGAGTAAGATAGCGAAACGACGGAAATGAAGCTGTTCGGAGAGTAGATGAGCGAGGTGAAGGAGAAGGTCAGCGGATGAGAAGGATGGCCGAAAGCCACACCGGGTAACGGGAAGTAGGCGGTGCTGGCGGAGATGCTGATGGATGCGTCGGGTGAGGATGGATTCCAGGACCTTGCTGAAGACCGAGGTAAGGCTGATGGGACGCTAGGAGGAGACAGCAGATGGCGGTTTACCGGGTTTAAGGAACATCAGTATACGGGAGGTTTTCCACAGGTCGGTGTAGTCGCCGGTGGACAGGACTACATTGTAGAGCCTGACCAGGGTGGAGAGGAAAGAGGCAGGAGCTTCACGAAGGTGGCGATAGGTGACACGATCATGACCAGGTGCATTGTTGGGTTTCGTGCAGAGTGTAGCGATTTGATCCTGTGTAGTGATAGGGGCGTTGAGTTCTGTGTGTGCAATGTTGTCCAAGTACTGGAAACCAGGTGCGAGGAGAGGGACAGAGGTGTCAGTTCGATCGCAGACATCTGGGAAGAGGGAGTAATCGAACTGGGGATCGTCAGTGATGGTAAAGCCATCGAAGAGGTAGGAGGCAAAGTGATTGGCCTTACTAGTGTTGTCAGGGAAGGGTTGGTTGTCATGAAGGAGAGCATAGTAGGGGGAGGGTTTAGATCTGGTAAGGCGACGGAAGGCTGACCAGTACTTGGATGAGTTGATAGGAAGGGTAGCGTTTAAGTGGGTGCATGTCTGTCGCCAGTCCTGGCTTTTCTTAGCCACGAGCAAGTTACGGATATGTCTCTGGAGTTGCCGGTGGCGTCGTAGTGTGTCCGGGTCACACATGCGGAGCAATTCACGGTAGAGACAGTGGGGTTTACGGAGGAGGAGGACGGCCTGTGGGGGTAAGGTAGGACGGTGGGGGTGGATGGCGACAGAAGGGACGTGGGCCTCCACGGCCTCAGACAAGGTCTGTTGGAGAAAGGAGGCGGCATGGGTTCATGGTGGAAGCATTTTTAAAGAAAGACTTTGAAAATTGGTGTTTGGCTTCTCGAGTAGAGATAAAAAAATACGTGTTTCACTGTTTTCGGAAATTCAGCTCCTAAAGGGGTGAAATAGTGTTAAACTGATCCACTGACTCATCATTTCGCAGCCCAACCTGCTAGGGATTGAAGTTTGGAGAGGGTTTGGATTTTATACTGTAGGCATAGTTTAAGAAGCGATTGTCCGAAATTCCACACCTAAGGAAGTGAAATAGGAGAATTAAGGGAATTTTGAAGCTAGAACGAGGAAAACTGGCATTTGGTTTCGTAGTAAGAAAATAATAAATAGAGGTCAGAATTTTTGTAAATTCAATCATAACGAGGGTAAAATAGTGGGTGAAAACCTTTTTGAAAGGAATTAATAAAGAAGTACTGAAGGATTTTTAAGCCTACATCTGTAAAAATGGTATCTCACTTCCCGGTGAGAAGTAAAAAAAAAAGTGTTCCAGTGGAAATTTAACTTCTTAGGGAGTACAACAGGGGACGATAATTTTTAATAAAATATTTCGTTAAAAAAATCTAAATTTAAGGCATAGCATTATCTCAAGCGCACTAATGAGAAAACACACTGAGCACGAGAAACATCACGCTCTAATGCCACTCCCTCCGTACTTCACTGTCAGAATTACACTTGAAGGTATGAGGTTTTCCATGTAGACGCAGAACGCCAGTCCTTCCATCGGATTGACACGGTGTATAGCGCGATTCATCATTCCAGATCACTGACTTCCACCACGAGATCTTCCGATTTAGTTACGCTTGTAACCTGTCTTACGTAGCTCCGTGTAGCATGATTCTCACCCTCAGAACGGATCGTACCAGTACATTATAAATATGACTGAAAAGAGTTACATAGGCTAAATGATAACGAGAACTTGATCCTAAAGCATTACTTGCAGCAAGTCGTCTCTTTTATAAATGTGAAAAAATACACTCCTGGAAATTGAAATAAGAACACCGTGAATTCATTGTCCCAGGAAGGGGAAACTTTATTGACACATTCCTGGGGTCAGATACATCACATGATCACACTGACAGAACCACAGGCACATAGACACAGTCAACAGAGCATGCACAATGTCGGCACTAGTACAGTGTATATCCACCTTTCGCAGCAATGCAGGCTGCTATTCTCCCATGGAGACGATCGTAGAGATGCTGGATGTAGTCCTGTGGAACGGCTTGCCATGCCATTTCCACCTGCCGCCTCAGTTGGACCAGCGTTCGTGCTGGACGTGCAGACCGCGTGAGACGACGCTTCATCCAGTCCCAAACATGCTCAATGGGGGACAGATCCGGAGATCTTGCTGGCCAGGGTAGTTGACTTACACCTTCTAGAGCACGTTGGGTGGCACGGGATACATGCGGACGTGCACTGTCCTGTTGGAACAGCAAGTTACCTTGCCGGTCTAGGAATGGTAGAACGATGGGTTCGATGACGGTTTGGATGTACCGTGCACTATTCAGTGTCCCCTCGACTATCACCAGTGGTGTACGGCCAGTGTAGGAGATCGCTCCCCACACCATGATGCCGGGTGTTGGCCCTGTGTGCCTCGGTCGTATGCAGTCCTGATTGTGGCGCTCACCTGCACGGCGCCAAACACGCATACGACCATCATTGGCACCAAGGCAGAAGCGACTCTCATCGCTGAAGACGACACGTCTCCATTCGTCCCTCCATTCAC
This sequence comes from Schistocerca cancellata, assembly GCF_023864275.1. NCBI lineage: Eukaryota > Metazoa > Arthropoda > Insecta > Orthoptera > Acrididae > Schistocerca > Schistocerca cancellata. The sequence continues at coordinate 146,528,338 of NC_064633.1, forward strand.
GCCTGTCGCGACACCACTGGAGGCGGGCTGCACGATGTTGGGGCGTGAGCGGAAGACGGCCTAACGGTGTGCGGGACCGTAGCCCAGCTTCATGGAGACGGTTGCGAATGGTCCTCGCCGATACCCCAGGAGCAACAGTGTCCCTAATTTGCTGGGAAGTGGCGGTGCGGTCCCCTACGGCACTGCGTAGGATCCTATGGTCTTGGCGTGCATCCGTGCGTCGCTGCGGTCCGGTCCCAGGTCGACGGGCACGTGCACCTTCCGCCGACCACTGGCGACAACATCGATGTACTGTGGAGACCTCACGCCCCACGTGTTGAGCAATTCGGCGGTACGTCCACCCGGCCTCCCGCATGGCCACTATACGCCCTCGCTCAAAGTCCGTCAACTGCACATACGGTTCACGTCCACGCTGTGCGGTATGCTACCAGTGTTAAAGACTGCGATGGAGCTCCGTATGCCACGGCAAACTGGCTGACACTGACGGCGGCGGTGCACAAATGCTGCGCAGCTAGCGCCATTCGACGGCCAACACCGCGGTTCCTGGTGTGTCCGCTGTGCCGTGGGTGTGATCATTGCTTGTACGGCCCTCTCGCAGTGTCCGGAGCAAGTATGGTGGGTCTGACACACCGGTGTCAATGTGTTCTTTTTTCCATTTCCAGGAGTGTATATGAAAGTAATTTTCTTACGCGAATGTGCGCTCTTTTCATACAGCAATTTTTCATGTTGTAAATGAAAAATTTAATGAAAAGCGTGTGAACTGTGAATTCAGGTCAATGAGCCGGCCGGTGTGGCTGAGCGCTTCTAGGTAGTTCAGTCTGGAACCGCGCGACAGCTACGGTCGCGGTTCGAACCCTGCATCGGGCATGAATGTGTGTGATGTCCTTAGGTTAGTTAGGTTTAAGTAATTCTAGGGGACTGATAACCTCAGATGATAATACCCATACTGCTCAGAGCCATTTTAACCATTTTGAATTTTAGGTCAGTGATATCAGAGCACTCCGCCTGTGGCTGAAACGAGTCGAGGAACTGTGTTTTCATATGTTCACAAAAAATGAAATGGAGCAGCGAATCTCGTCTCAGCAGCCTACACTCTTTTCTCTTGTCTCCATCGTACTAATCAGATATATTTCATGTAAGTATCTCTCTCTGAAGTAGAAATAGTTTTGATTTATAATTAAATATGTTAAGAACGGGTCATTTTTATGTATTTATGTTTCATTTAAAAGGAAATGTTCTCCCCGCAATTATTAAGTGGTACATGGTTTACGAGTTTCGTAATATTTGTTTCAGGAAAATTAGCTAGAACTGCGAGCTTAGCAGAACCTGGTAAAGAGACGCAATGTGCCGAATGTAATTCGAGCTCAGCTATTTAATTCATTCTGCTACAAGCAAAGCGCATCCCTGAGGTTATTTCTATATCATTTAACACCGACTTGGGATCAATTTGAGCAAGCACAAATTACATATGATATGACCATTGTCTCCGGACTGCGAATATGCTGCCCTCGCTTCTGTCATATATAGGATACCTAGAACTGATGGTGGAGTTAAATTACTACGGATCATAAATGGTAGAAACTTCAGGAGCCATTTTTATTTTGAAATCACAGCATTATGTTTGGATACGTTTGACTTGTAGTACGAAGAATGCCCGCCACCGTGAACAACGACCGTTCCTCCAATGTTCAGTGCGAAAGTATATTCATTTACTAATTAGATTTTCACAAATTCTGTCATTTTATTTAAATACTTGAGTAAAATAATGCTTCACTCGTCAGAAGAGAAAGTTCCGTCAAGTTTATGTCTATTCAATGTGACAGGGCCGCCACGGTACTACAGACAACCTCGGGTCATTAACAGACGACGCAGCTGCGTACATCAGAGATGACTGCAGAACAAATTCGTGTCTGATCTTCAACTAAAGAAATTAAAGATCGTTCGCCAATGCTGTAGGCGATTAGTCATTTGAATAGATCACAAACTGACAGTTTTATCATCAAAAATTATTATAAGAGACGTACAGAAATGTGTAAATCTCTGTCTCTGACAATGTTATCGTTATATATACTTTTTCTCTAAACGTTGCTAGGCTCTAGTGAAGCTATGTTATCGTTAACATGAAATCTGATACGTAACGCCGGGCGCTGTGGCCGAGCGGTTCTAGGCCCTTCAGTTAGGAAGCGCGCTGCTGCTACGGACGCAGGTTCGAATCCTGTCTCGGGCATGGATGTGTGTGATCTCCTTAGGTTAGACAGGTTTAAGTAGTTCTGAGTTGGGGGGACTGATCTCAGATGTTAAGTCCCATAGTGCTTAGAGCTATTTGATACGTAGCCATAAAACTTGTATTATGAAAACCCTTATTCCAAAATATCAGTATTCATTTTCTGGAACTTCCTACTATCAGACATGTTACTATACTGATAGAGAACAAAGACGTAAATTAATTACTCTTCCTATAAATCTTGAAAAATCGATTGTCTTGTACCTGACTGCGATGTTTAAAATATTCTCTAACATCCCCTTACAATTAAACTGTAATGCTCCTGCTCGCAACTGACAACTTACCTCATCTTGCCGCTGCAACTGCATAAGTATTCTGCATCCACCCACATGCTAAAACAATTTAAAAAGTACTGCGTTCCATGTGGAGTGCAATGCATGGTCATAACTACTGATACAACTACCCCCTTTTCCTTTCTTATAGAAATGAAATGATCCGGAGGGACTTAGGCAACTAGCCTTATGTTGTATAATTGAAATGAATCAATAAAAACTTTTAATTTATTATTTCCATAGACTGTCTGATTAACGAAAACTTTAATTATTCCACAATGTCTTCACGTATCTGGCCACAACAGAGATACGAATATTATATGCAACGTAAACATACAAAAATCTGACAAGATCTCTCCAGCACGCAAGCAGGCAACAACAATGCGCAGGAAAAGATAAAATTACCAAAAATCCTCGATTAATACAAAAATCTCGTCTGGCGCCGTTAGTGCAGTTAGGGCAGTCTGCGACATCTCCTAAAGAGCGGCTTCCCTTCTAAGCGCCCGACTACCCTCAACTGTTCACTCGCCAAAAATAACAAAAAAAAAAAAAATTAAAAAAATGAACGTCCAACTTTAAAAATGACGAATATGTAGAAAAATGTATCTGGTGCGATATCAGGCAGAGCAGCCACATAAATCTATTGGTTTAGAAGGCAGCTGCCAGATTCAATTTTTTTGCAACGTGGAATTCTCGCTCGAAAGTGGTTACTGCTAAACCACTCGTTTGTACGGTTCATGAGTCCTGCTTCACGTTCTGGAACCACTATCAAGTTGAATTAAGAGATGAAACTATCGGATTACAACTGCACGCATGACAGAAGCGCTACAAACTGGGCGTCAACACATGACACGCTTCTGTGTCTCGGAGAGAGCTTTCATCAGAAATTTCCAAGCGACAACGTTTCTCGGCATGGTATGATACAAACTGCGTAGTGTTGGTGACAACAACGTTAAGGAAATCCGGAGCTACACAGTGATGGGATCGGTAGAAGAATATTCTGATACGTCACAAGCCCTCCTCTGCCGCACACCACACAGTGGCTCGTGGTGTGCGAATCTAAATACGTTATCATATTAGCGAGAAAAATCTGATGACGGGCGTTGAAGATCGAAGCAGGTCGTAAATCAAAATGTTTTGCAGGCATAGGACTATTAAAAAGCTTCTATCCCTGAAATTATTTCCATAGATTACATACTCCCAAACGTGGAAAATCTCACTGAAAAATGATTTGTACGGTCTCTCCTACTACTGTTGACGGGAAAATGATTCAACAGAATAACGGCTGATATCCTCTCCCGTTGCATTCCAGTTGACTTAGGGCCCCATCTCTAATGGTTTAGACAGAACTGAGACTGTACCCGTTCTTTAAATGTCCTCCGTGTTCTCAGTGGTATGTCGTGGGGAGCGGATCGAACCGTCCTACTTCGTCTATATCGGTCGATCGTCCGCTCCAAGCTGGATTATGGGAGCTTCGTATACTCCTCTGCACGGCCATCCATCTTACGCCGCCTCAACTCCATACAACATCGGGGTTTACGACTTGCGATCGGAGCATTTTATACCAGTCCCGTAGAGAGTCTTCATGCTGACGCTGGCGAATTGCCACTCACCTACCGGCGCGATATACTGCTTTGTCGGTATGCCTGTCGGCTACTGTCAATGCCCGACCATCCGTCTTATCGTTCCTTTTTTGACGACTCTCTTGACCGTCAATACGGGTTGTATGTCTCTGCCCTGCTACCCCCTGGAGTTCGCTTTCGTCGCCTCCTTCAACACCTTAATTTTTCACTCCCTGCAACCTTTCGAGTGGGCGAGAGCCGCACGCCACCTTGGCTCCAGGCTCAGGTCCGCGTTCACCTTGACCTCAGCTCGCTCCCAAAAGAGGTCACCCCCGGTTCGGTCTATCACTCCCGTTTTTTGGAACTTCGTTCGAAGTTCATCAACATGACTTTCATTTATACAGATGGCTCTAAGACCAATGACGGGGTCGGGTGTTCCTTTATTGTCGGGGCACGAAGTTTCAAATACCGGCTCCATGGCCATTGTTCGGTCTTCACAGCTGAGCTCTTTGCCCTCTACCAGGCTGTTCTTTACATCTGCCGCCACCGACATTCTGCTTATGTCATCTGCTCAGATTCCCTGAGCGCCATCCAGAGCCTCAGTGATCCGTACCCGGTTCACCCTTTCGTCCACCGGATCCAACGCTCTCTTCAGCAGCTGGTGGACGTCGGTTCTCCGGTTAGCTTTATGTGGGTTCCTGGCCATGTCGGTATCCCTGGGAACGAAGCTGCAGAAGCCGCGGCCAAGGCTGCGGTCTTCCAGCCTCGGACAGCTTCTTGTTGTGTCCCTTCGTCCGATTTTAGCAGGGTCATTTGTCGGCGCATTTTATCGCTGTGGCATGCCGATTGGGCTGCACTTACCGACAACAAGCTTCGAGCCTTAAAACCTCTTCCCGTGGCTTGGACGTCCTCCTCACGCCCTTCTCGGCGGGAGGAGGTCGTTTTAGCCCGGTTAAGAATCGGACACTGCCGGTTCAGCCATCGCCATCTGCTGACGGCTGCGCCGGCGCCGTTCTGCCCATGTGGGCACTTGCTGACGGTTCGACACATTTTAATGTCCTGTCCAGATCTTAACACACTGCGCCTAGATCTTAACCTGCCAAATACTTTCGATGCCATTTTAGCGGATGACCCACGAGCAGCTGCTCGTGTTCTTCGTTTTATCAATTTGACAAACCTCGCTAAGGACATTTGATGATGCTGTTTTTTAATCCTATGCCTGTCAGTCTGTCTTTTATCGTGTTTTCCCTTTTAGTTGTTGTTGTCAACTTGTGCCTCGCGGTGCATTCTTAGAGTAGTCAGGGCGCTAATGACCTTTGAAGTTGTGCGCCCTAAAACCACAAAAAAAAAAAAAACAGAACTGAGACGATAATCTCAATGTCAAGGATGGTCATTAGTATTCCCACAATTACTGCGTAATACGAGATAAGCAATTTTTTTCTGAATTATTATACATTGTTTTCTGAAGAACAGTTCATGTGTACTATTAACTAAAGATTCTCTTTTCTAATTTGCCAGTTGAGACTGGTTTTATGCGGGTTCGAACGTCTCCTTGTCTTCAACAAGCCTTTGTAACCAAACACATCTACTACTGTACATAATCGATGGTTTTTTCCGTACATTCTAAGCTCTTACTGCACCTACAATTCCTCCCAGCAAGTGTTCAGAATATTGGAAGTTAAATTTTCTGAATTCCAAACAACTTGGGTTAATCTAAGCTTTTCTCCTGATATGTGATATGTATAACTGCCTTTTTCTTTCTTAGAAAGTTTCATTTCGTAATCTGTGCCTGCATATAACTTTTGACATACTTTGGGGAACTATAGATAAAATACTTCCCGTTACTTGCCATTAGGCTCTCTCGATGTCCATCTCTCTTATCATTATTATTCTGTGCTTCGGGAACACAGTCTGAGGAACATGTTCCTGATATGTATAGCTATGTTTGATATCTGTATAGTACTTTTTCTAAAGGCAACTTTGATCCTCTCAGTCGATACTTCTGATATCCACTTCACTTCGGCGGTCTTACGTCATCTTTCTTTTTAAATAGCAATATTGTAGTGCTACATGAGTAAGAGGGAGGGGGATGGGCGTCTGTATACGAGACAGAGCCAGCAGATATATTCAATGAGGCATGCTGCTCCGTGATGTTGCCGGCCTTAGCGTAGCTGGACATACCGGTTGATCATCCAGTCTCTTGGACTGAAGGATTGGGTGAGTCTGGTGGAGGCACCTAAAAATACACTACTGGTCATTAAAATTGCTACAACACGAAGATGACGTGCTACAGACGCGAAATTTAACCGACAGCAAGAAGATGCTGTGATATGCAAATGATTAGCTTTTCAGAGCATTCATACAAGGTTGGCACCGGTTGGCACGTACTGACATGAGGAAAGGTTCAAAGCGATTTCCCATACACAAACAGCAGTTTACCAGCGTTGCCTGGTGAAACGATGTTGTGATGCCTCGTGTAAGGAGGAGAAATGCAAACCATCACCTTTCCGACTTTGATAAAGGTCGGATTGTAGTCTATCGCGATTGCGGTTTATCGTATCGCGACATTGCTGCTCACGTTGGTCGAGATCCAATGACTGTTATCAGAATATGGAATCGGTAGGTTCAGAAAGGTAATACGTAACGCCGTGCTGGATCCCAACGGCCTCGTATCACTAGCAGTCGAGGTGACAGGCATCTTATCCGCATGACTCTAACGGATCGTGCAGCCACATCTCGATCTATGAGTCAACAGATGGAGACGTTTGCAAGACAACAACCATCTGCACGAACAGTTCGACGACGTTTGCAGCAACATGGAATATCAGCTCGGGGACAATGGCTGCGGTTACCCTTGACTTTGCATCACAGACAGGAGCGCCTGCGATGGTGTACTCAACGACGAATGGCAAAACGTCATTTTTTCGGATTAATCCAGGTTCTGTTTACAGCATCATGATGGTCGCATCCGTGTTTGGCGACATCGTGGTGAACGCACATTGGAAGCGTGTATTCGTCATCGCCATACTGGCGTATCATCCGCCGTGATGGTATGGGGTGCCATTGGTTACATGTCTCGGGCACCTCTTACTCACATTGACGGCACTTTGAACAGTGGACGTTTCGTTTCAGATGTGTGTTTCAGTAGATCTACCCTTCATTCGATCCCTGCGAAACCCTACATTTCAGCAGGATAATGCAGAACGGCATGTTGCAGGTCCTGTACAGGCCTTTCTGGGTACAGAAAATGTTCGACTGCTGCCCTGGCCAGCTCATCGCCAGATCTCTCACCAACTGAAAACGTCTGGTCAGTGGTGGCCGAGCAACTGGCTCGTCACAATACGCCAGTCACTACTCTTGATGAACTGTGGTAACGTGTTGAAGATGCATGGGCAGCTCTGTTTGACTCAATGGCCAGGCGTATCAAGGCCATTATTATGGCAAGAGGTGGTTGTTCTGGTTACTGATTTCTCAGGATCTATCCACCCACATTGCGTGAAAATGTAATCACATGTCAGTTGTAGTATATTTGTCCAATGAATACCCGTTTATCATCTGCATTTCTTCTTGGTGTAGCAATTTTAATGGCCAGTAGTGTACTTACGACTCAACAAAGCTCTCAGTTATGCAGATATGGGAAATATGAAAATTATCAAAAACTACACAGAATTCTTTAGCAGAGGAACATTCATGACAAATATGAATTTCTTTTATCCTGTAAAAAAGAGTGCATTATACAACTGCATGAAAAGCAATTTTTGATCGATTGAATTACAATATTGTTAGATAAAAGCACTCCCCAATAGCGAAATTTTCTGGAGCACGAACGAAGTGTCACACTACTAGTGTGCTAACACTTCAGTGCCAGGTCTGATGCAAACGCCTCAGCTACTGTTCAAAAGCCGTGGAGCACTGTTATACTGACGGCAGTGACTATCAGTTGAAATCACAGACCCTAGTTTCCTTGCTCTGTTCAACGCAGCTGCCACTGACACCGTCGAAAAATACCCGCCAACCTCACATAATGCTTGTCAACGCCCACGCACATTTTGATTTACTCAACAAGAAAAGTTTCTGCCTGGTACTGACGTACACAAAGAAACTCAAATAGAATTCCACCTTTCTTTGTTTGTTTGTCCAGAAGGAACGACCCAAATTCCGGAATTCGTCGCTGATCATAATTATTAATGGAGCTAGCATATTATTATCTGTTTCTTTTTTCAGTGTAACAAAGATTTGTGCACGGTAACTGAAATTAGTCTAGCCACGGACTGAAACATGTCTGTTATGCAGAAACAAAACGATAGTAATTACATTCCTACAGCTATCCACATAATTCATCTATCGGTTACTGACTGAAAATGCTGCACAAGGCTTTTTATTCATATTTGTGATTAATGTAAAGTACACTCACAACTTCGGGTCAAAACAGTTGAACACCGCAGTATATATATACTATTCTAAAATCGATCCTAACTTCTTCCATTTTGATGGATAGCGAGCCGCTATTATGTAAACTCTAATTCTTTACTTTCCTATAGCTTCGTTCATAATTCAAACATTTTCAGTTACAACTAGGCAGTTCATTACATTCACTACTTCCCCGTCTTCCGTACATGTGGTCAAAAGCTATCTATCTGCATCTACATTTATACTCCGCAAGCCACCAAACGGTGTGTGGTGGAGGGCACTTCACGTGCCACTGCTCCAGTCGCGTATGGTTCGCGCGAAAAACGACTGCCGGAAAGCCTCCGTGGGCTCTCGAATCTCTCTAATTTTACATTCGTGATCTCCTTGGGAGGTATAAGTGGGGGGAAGCAATATATTCGATACCTCATCTAGAAACGCACCCTCTCGAAACATGGACAGTAAGCTACACCGAGATGCAGAGCACCTCTCTTGCAGAGTCTGCCACTTGAGTTTTCTAAACATCTCCCTAACGCTATCACGCTTACCAAATAACCCTGTGACGAAACGCGCCGCTCTTCTTTGGATCTTCTCCATCTCCTCTGTCAACCCGACGTGGTACGGATCCCACACAGATGAGCAATACTCAGGTATAGGTCTACGAGTGTTTCGTAAGCCACCACCTTTGTTGATGGACTACATTTTCTAAGGACTCTCCAAATGAATCTCAACCTGGCATCAGCCTTACCAACAATTAATGTTATATGATCATTCCACTTCAAATCGTCCCGCACGCATACTCCCTGATATTTTACAGAAGTAACTGCTACCAGTGTTTGTTCCGGTATCATATAATCATACAATAAAGGATCCTTCTTTCTATGTATTCGCAATACATTACATTTGTCTTAGTTAAGGATGAGTTGCATGGGGGCTTAATTTAATAGAATGCAAATATTTTTAGTAGCTGTAAGTCCGATTACGCAAGTCTCGTAAACGGTTGGCCCTGACTAGTTTTAGTACGCAATCTGACTGCTTAGAACAACAACAAAGAATGAAATGAAAATTTTCTGTTAACACAATTAATTAATTAAGTCCCCAGCAACTATAAAACCAACGCCACAACAAGCACAAGAGTAACTGTTCTGTGTGTGGTAGTATGACTCAACGCACATCTGGCACGGTTCTTCTTCAACAAGACAAGAATTTATAAATACCAATTATACTGACGTGATAAAAAATTAGAAATACTATAATTGCGCAAGAAAACCAAAATTACACTCTAATACAAGAACACAAGCCAAATGCTTTGTTGACTGAACCTGTAATGATGCATTATTTGAGATACAGAAATAATAAAAAGAAAAAAACAGAGAATTTGTTACCTTCATATATATTGACGAAAAGCACTCTGATCATTACAATATCTCCATTATAATAACATCTGCTATCTCTCCCATCAAACAACTGCATAAAATATGGAACAAACACTCACTACTACCACATTCTCCACTACAACTTCTCCGCAAGAACTCTCCACTACATCTGAACAAGAACCGCCTAGCACCGCTTCTCGACAAGAACTGCCTGCCGCTACTTCTCAATAATCACTGCCAGTGGAGGCGGCGGAACAAAACTCTCTGGCGCTGTGGCTCAGTGTACCCACCTTTCATATGCCCTTCCTCCACGGGCTAGAATTTGATGGTATTTTTGCCAGCATTGGTGGTGAAAATACCACCAAATTCGTCAAAAAAAATACAGACAAAAATAAAAGATAATATTAATACGTAAATATCCCATAACTAGATAAAATTTTGGCTTCGCACTGACCTTACAATAGCCTAATATATAAAATACAGTAAGGAATACAAATTCTTTCATACATATGACTTTACATAATAGTTTACACAAATATCATGTGGTTAAACAATTCAATCGATAGCGTCAGCAATGACGAATATGTGCAGGTAAGAGTCTCATAACTTTTCACAAACAGTAATACACAAAAAATCAGTTTATACAAATATTTACATAAAATGATTTCACAAGTAGTTGACAGTTCCAGCAGTAGCACCCAGCAATGTTGAATAGGTGCAGACAGCAACAAGTGACATCATCTCAGTAGAAGCAGTCCATCAGTGGCACCCAGCATTCTGGAATAGGTGCAGACACCATCAGGTGACATCATTTCAGTAGAAGCAGTCCATCACTGGCACCCAGCATTGTGGAACAGGTGCAGACACCAACAGGTGACATCATTTCAGTAGAAGCAGTTCGTCAGTGGCACCCAGCATTGTGGAACAGGTGCAGACACCATCAGGTGACATCATTTCAGTAGAAGCAGTCCATCAGTGGCACCCAGCATTGTGGAACAGGTGCAGACTCCAACAGGTGACATCATTTCAGTAGAAGCAGTCCATCAGTGGCACCCAGCAATGTTGAGTAGGTGCAGACACCATCAGGTGACATTATTTCAGTTGAAGCAGTCCATCAATGGCACCCAGCAATGTTGAGTAGGTGCAGACAGCAGTCCATAATATTCACTATCACTAATCACACTGTTCATCAGAGTTTATAAGCAGAAAGTAAACATGTCCTATTGGCACCAATCATGTAGAAAAAGTACAAGTAACAGTCCATAATATTCACTATCACTGATCACACTGTTCATCAGAGTTTATAAGCAGAAAGTAAACATGTCCTATTGGCACCAATCATGTAGAAAAAGTACAAGTAACAGTCCATAATATTCACTATCACTGATCACACTGTTCATCAGAGTTTATAAGCAGAAAGTAAACATGTCCTATTGGCACCAATCATGTAGAAAAAGTACAAGTAACAGTCCATAATATTTACTATCACTGATCACACTGTTCAAGCATGAATAATAGTTTGAATACACATACAAATGCTTTTACAATGCTCTTACACTAAACATACAAATTCTAATAAACACACAAATGATATCAGATAATTGTCATATTACTATTACACATACTCAAATATCAGTAAACCTATAATATTTATGGGTGTCAGTGCAAGCCACTACAAACAAATAAAATAATATTTAGGAGATAGGTGGGTAGGATTAGGAAAGGAAAACACAAACTCACTCATCTTTCATTCACATTAAGTACTACTGTGTGATTGAATAGTGTTAACTGTGTAAATGGAATTCTGTCCAAAATTTTATGTTCATCATGTGTATCAAGTAGTAGTGGCAGCAATGTGTAACAGTCAATAATAGTTAAGTCAACGTCATAGTCATCATGTCAAGACCAATGTTTGCCAAGCCAAATAAAAATGTACGGTTGCTGAACAACTGTCAGTGAGCCAAGATATGCAATTACTTCCTCTCTCCAAAAAAAAAAAAAAAATAAATATATATATATATATATATATATATATATATATATATATATATATACTGCTTAGTGATTTAACAAAGTGTGTGTAGACAATCTTCCTTCCACTTTAGTGTTCTAGTCTGCTATCTTCATCCTCCTTGTTCCATATAGACCAACAAACAAAAAAAAATGCACCTCACTTACTTTACCTCTTATCCACCAAAACTCCAATAAACATCAGCATCACATAATCTCAATACTTCAATAATACCTCTTACGTCGGTACATATAAATCTTATCATCAATATCATTTACCTTACCTCTTGTCCACCAAAACTCCAATAATCATCAATGCCACATAATCTCAATAATACCTCAATAATACCTCTTCAATACGTTGATACATATAAACCTTATTACCAATATCATTTCGCTTCCATAACAACTCTTTCCTCTAGTCAGTCTCCTCGAACAAGTACAGATAAAATCCTAATGCAAACCTCATCATCCCATACAATCTGAAAACACATTGTCAACACACAACCTCTGTGTAATCCATCTGACCCAAATCCTCTACTCATTATGAATTATAAACAAAGAAATGCATACATGACCTCTAACAGACTTAGTTCGAAGAACTCTCAGTAATTAAGTACGATTACGGAGTGTGAATGATCATAATATTTCACAGTGTGTACACCACTTCAAGAATTATGGCAAACAGAAGCAAACATGTGGAGTATTTCTTGTGGCAAGTGTCACTTCCTATTTCAATTGCTCACGAAAAATGCAGTGTAATGACTGTCAATGGTCTAAACCTAGTGTTGGTATGTCATGTCGCTAGCTTCCTTCCTGTTAGCATAAATTTATACAACTCCCATAAAACCTCCAGCTCATGTGACTTCTATGACGTTTCTTGAACTAAAGTCGCTCGTCGAATTATAGCAGTTCATTTTCCTATCTTAAAAATATAAGGCACTGAGCGTAAGCAAAACAAGCAATAGCGAGTAAATATACCAGTAGAGAACAGAATGTCAACAAGTGGGTGCAGCACAATTCTTACAATGAGGCTCTGCCAAGCGAACAATCTGTAACCTATACCATAGTGTAACCTAAACTCTATGTTCATACACAGTATATCAGCATTTCTATATACCAAATTAAAGAATAGTTATGACAACAAGCAGAAATGTGTAAATATGCAATCCATACGCAATGCAGCAAATATGTATCTTACATAATAAACAGGTCATTAGCATCGTATCAGCGTAAGCAAATAAATGTTCATATGCAATTATAATAAGTAAACATGAAGGCGCAAGCAGATAAATCACAAAGTATAACTTACATACCTAACCACAGTCAGCACAATTAATCAGGTGACAATTATAATTTAAATAAATAAGCACAGCATGCACATAATAAAAAAATATGACATCAGTGAAAAAGCATAGCAGCCAAGCGATGCATAATATACACAAGTTACAACTCAGTTCATTAATAATCATTGTCAAAATCAGTTAACGTACGCAAGCACGTCGCTTCACAAGTAAATTCATAGCACATGAAATTTAGCACAAAGTATGAATCACGTAATCGCGAGCAGCAAATTACGTCTAAAGTACGTACCTAAGTGGAAATATGTTACCTGAAAATGAACTCAATTAACAGTTACCTTTTTTTTAGTTTATTAGTTTCTTCTTGGAAATTACATTCTTCCTGAAAATTTCTCGATAGCAAGTCGTCTTAACGTCGGACACGCACAGAATTTACCTGAAGTTCTTAAATATTTTATAGAACCGTATCCTGAAAAATACTGAACGTTAATAACATAATTCATCAAGTCACTATAGCTTTGTACTGAATTTAGTCGGAGAAATTAGACTGTGTATTTGTTTACGGCTATCAGTGCATTCACACTGAGTGCTCGATCAGCTGTAGGCGTGTGACGTAGAAAGCAATTGTTTGCGGTCAACGACTGCCTTGTGCGGCGCGCAGACTTGACTGTTGCTTTGAGTATATGCCGCCGCCCAAACACAGCGCGGTATCCTTGTACTCTCTGCATGTTTACATGTAGCTGTTAGTTTCTCACAAGTATGTCATTCCAAAAAAATTTTAACGTTTGATATATGATGTATTCCCTTAGAGTGTCGTGATTTAAGAGTTTCTACTTCAACAGTGGTATCATGAATAATTTTTCGAATTCTATATGGGCCGTTATAAAGCAGAAAAAATTTGCGACACAAGCCTTGTCCTTTGTGAGACAAACGATGAGACTTAATTAACACCTTCTGTCCAACTGACAAGATTTTTAAACGACCAGGACGCTTAGCTGATTTCGCTCTTCTAGTAGCAGCAGATGCAATATTTTGCAAAGCCAGGTTCACAGCTTCAGAATGCCGCAGTTTCCGTGAAGGCGGAAAAGGAACGATTTCAGATATGCGATTTGTCGGTACTTTGTTTTTTAATATCAGTATAGGCGGTAAAGAAGTTGAGTCATTAGGAAGTTCATTCAGAATGTTTTGAAAAATATGAAGATACTGATCCCACATTCTGTGATTCTGATGACAATAAAGACGACACAATTTATTGATTTCCTTCATCCATCTCTCTGAAGTGTTAGATTGGGGGTGAAAAAGTGAAATGAAAATTGGTCTAATTTTACGACGCTGTAGAGTACGAAGCCAAATTTTAGAACGAAACTGTGATCCATTATCTGATATAACCTTATCAACATGACCCACTTCTTTAAGAAAATGTTTGATGAAAGCGTTAGATACTGAACGAGCTGTTGCTTTGCGTAACGGTGTAAAACACACATATTTTGATGTCAATTCCACTGCTACGAAAATGTACGCAAAACCATTAGTAGAACGAACCACTGGACCGAACAAATCGACTGCAGCCATGTCCTTTAATTTCGCTGGAATGATAGGAAACAACGGTGCTCTGTGAGAAATTGTTGGCGGCTTAGCCTTTTGACATAATTTGCATTTGGCCAGAACAGATAGAATACGTTTTTCCATATTATTGAAGTAGCAATTTTCTCGTAATTTATGAAAACATTTTCTGGGACCAAAGTGTGCATAACTGAAATGCGTATACCAAATCAGCTTATTAACCCACTCATCAGGAGTACAAACTAACCAAACAGAGTTGTCGACCGATTTTCGTTTGAAAAGAATGTCATTGCGAACTAAATAATGCTGTCTAATCGCTACGCTTTCCTTTCTCCTCCACTTCTCCTTAATGTCCTTCCAGATTGGATCCTTATTTTGCTCCTTAGCGATGTCCTGGAGCGAAGACGAAATAAAGTTATCAAACGCAACACCTTGAATATACATCAAACAATAATTGTTTTCCTTGCAGTCCTCTTCAGCACTTTGTTTCAAACCCATAGGTGCACGTGATAAAGCATCAGCAACAATATTTGAAGAACCCTGTATGTAAACAATACTAAAATCAAATTCCTGTAGGTACAACGCCCATCGTGACAATCTGCCGTGAGTTAATTTTGTTGACATAAGAAACTCCAGAGCTCGATGATCGGTGTAAACCTTAGTATGTCTGCCAAACAAAAATGTGCGAAATTTTGTGAAAGCCCAAACAACCGCCAAAGCTTCAAGTTCCGTAATCGAATAATTCTTTTCTGATTTAGAAAGAACACGACTTCCAAATGCAATAGTTTTCTGGACTACAACGCCGTCTTCTTCTATCTCTTGAAATAAATGAGCACCTAGGCCTTTGTATGATGAGTCCGTCGCCAGACAAAAATCTTTAGATAAATCCGGGTGTGAAAGAAGTGGAGCAGCAACTAAAGAATCACGAAGTTGTTCAAATTCTGACTGAGCTTCCTCATCCCAACACCAATTAGATTTCTTTCCAGATAGTTCACATAAACGAGGTGTGACCAAAGCGTCCAATCTAACAAAGCGTCTAAGAAAATTACAGACACCAAGGAAACTACGAACATCACGTTTTGTGGTAGGAACAGCATAATTACGAATAGCGTCTAGTTTCTCTGGATCAGGAAGAATACCTTCTGTAGAAATAATGTGACCGAGAAATTTCACCTGAGAACGACCAAATTCAGATTTTTCCAAATTCAATGTAATGCCAACTCTTGCAAAAATACGTAATAATGAATCCAAAATTTTGTTATGCTCACTCCAAGAATGTTTAGCAATAAGAATATCGTCAACCTATGAAGTAATATTGTCACGAAGATAAACAGGTAAAATTTCATTTAAGCTACGAATGAATGCTGCAGAAGATACAGTAAGTCCAAACGGTAATTTCCGAAACTGGTAACAGTTACCAAAGGCTAAAAAGGCAGTGTATTTTCTACAATCAGGGTGGAGTTCTATTTGCCAAAAACTTGCGCGCATGTCAATCGTGGATAAAACTTTAATTCCATGAAAATGTTGAAGAAGTTCATCTAAATTTTGTGGACGGTTAGTTTCAGGAATGATGATATTATTTATCTGTCTGGAATCCAGAACCAAACGAATTGACCCATCCTTTTAAGAACAACGTGTAATGGGACTGACTGCAGGCTCAATAATGCCCTGATCTAACATGTACTGAAGTTCATTCTTAACCTTGTCTCTGTAAGCCAAAGGAATAGCGTACGTTTTCCCGCGAAATGGTGTGTGTTCTTTTACTTTAAATAAATATTGTAAGCCTTGTATAGTTCCTGTGTGATGACTAAACACTGTAGCATATGAAGTCAAAATTTGGTGCAGCTCTTCTCTTGCAACGTCATCTGGCACTTCAGCTTT
This sequence comes from Schistocerca cancellata, assembly GCF_023864275.1. Classification (NCBI taxonomy): domain Eukaryota; kingdom Metazoa; phylum Arthropoda; class Insecta; order Orthoptera; family Acrididae; genus Schistocerca; species Schistocerca cancellata. Next base: position 146,544,994 of record NC_064633.1, read on the forward strand.
CTTAACCTTTTCATTAATTAGTTCTTCGCTATTAATTATATCATCCATCGCGTCTCTGTATCTATTGTCATTGTCATGAATAAACACATTGTCGTCATAATGCTCAACGAAAACATCAGAAGTAAGAAACCTTAAACATTTTGTATCTGACTCAGATCTTGTTAAACACTCGAAAAATTTCAAACATTTCGGCATTCCGCCATTAGTCAAATTCACACTTCCTTCTTTAAAGTTCAAAATTGCCTTATGTGCGTTAAGAAACTCCATACCTAATATAATTTGTGTACTGAGTAATGGAACAATAATAAAATTAGCAGAAAATTCGTATCCTTAACAATTGAAATTTAGGTTGGTCTGTCGTTTGACTTCCACACTTTTTCCAGAAATCGCTCCTCGAATTGTAGTTTTAGAAATAGGTAACACAGGACAGGCAATAGTTCTTTCACATATACGAAAAACTGATTCACTAATGACGTTCAGTGGGCTCCCAGAATCTAAAACTGCAGTGAACTTATTCTTACCCACACATACTTCAATAACAGGATGTAAAAATGCGTCTACATTATTTTCCTTTTCGTCTAGCAAAATGTCTCTCATGTCTTCCAGGCGTACGTAGCGTAAAGTCGTAGTGTCATTACTTTCTGAACCGTCTATATTGCTGCCAGAAGCCGAAGCTGCTAGTCATTGTCGACTGTTTGCGTCACGTCTTTGATTATTCGCGTCATTTCGCGGATCCATTTCTACGATTTGCACTTGTCTCTCTGAAGTTCTGTCACGTGGAGGATGCCAATTAGGTCCCTCCTGTCTGTTAGATACAAATTCTTGGTTGTGTCTGTTATTAAATTTTCTGTTTTCCTGTCTGTCTACATAACTACTTCTTGTGTAATTTCGACTGTCACTTCTGAAATTATTGTTGTATCTACTACCCTGATTATTTCTGTAGTAAGAATTTCTATTACTGTATGAATAATTTCTGTCTTGGTGATACTGATTACTGTTTCCGTATGACTGATCATTTCGGTACGAATTACCGTTATTATAATTGTCTGTGTAATTTCTGTTAGAACGTCTGTTATTGTCATAAGGCTGGTATCTATTGTCCTGTCTGTTACGTCTGTCATTCTCAAAGTTACCCATATAACGCCCGTTCCGATCACTATCTCTTTTCTCTGAAAATCTATTGTAAATACTGTTACTGAAAAAGTTACAAGAAGTCCCGTCGTCGTTGTCATACTCAAGTTCTTGCAACAAAGTCTTAAAAGTCTCGATGTCGTCTTTACACCTTCCAGCTAAAGCAATTTGTCTTATGGATTGTGGCAGCTTAGTTAAACAAATGCGAATTAATTCAGTCGGGCTATAAGGGTTGGAAAGGAACTGATTCTTTCGAATCATGTCTTCAAAATATTCCGCTGGCGTGCGGAACTCAGACTGTTTGAAATTACGCTGCATGATAAGACTGTGTTTGACTCTGTCTTGCGTGTTTTCGGACCAATATGCCGATAGAAATGCATGATAAAAATCATTCAGATTATTACAATCTCTAATGAGTGCGCGCATCCGCGTCGCCGGTTCGTTTTCTAAATATCCACACATAAATTCCAGTTTGTGACTTAGTGGCCAATTTGGTGGAAGTGCGTACATAAATTGATCTAACCATGCACATGGATGTATGTCATTCTTAGAATTGCGGAAGATCTTAAATTTCCGAACAGTCAAAAAGTGTTTATAGTCAAAGTTTTCGCCTCGTGGCGACAAAGACCTACCGCGTCTGTCCCAGTCACAATGACGATTATTGTTAAATTCACGCGCCTGGCGCTCTCTTGTTGCATCCCGTACACGAAACAAATTACTTTCTTCTAACTCCTCTGCTACCTGTGATTCTAAATTTCTTCTGCTATCTTTTCCTACAATTTCGCCTTCGATCTGTTTGACTTGCTTTTTTTAAAGCCTCAAATTCCCTTTTCACGCGTTCATTAAATTTTCCCTGATTTTCAACATGTTTATTTATGTTATGATACTCTTCGGTTTCTGCAAATGGCAATGGTGCTGTATCATCTGAATCTCTGTCCCCATTTAAACTAAGATTTGTCAACTTATCTGAAATCTCCTCCACTCTTTCCGATAAGTCACCTAATTGTTCTTTCTGTTTATTTACTTCTTCCGTAAGTGTCGCGACTCGGGTTTCAGTATGGTCACATTTAGTAGTTAATTGTTCACACTGTTGTGTTAGGTTATTTATTCTGTCATTTGGTACGGATTCCTCGATTCTTTCAAGTATTTCTTCCTTATCGTGTGCACATTGTAAATTTAATTCTGAAAATTTCTGTACTATCACGCGATCTCTTTCCTCCTGTTCTCTATCGTGTTCCCTTTGTCTAATCTCTACTGCAATTAATCTATTATTGTGAGAGTTCAAAATCTGTTGTACTTCTTCTCTGATTTCTTTCTTTAATTCATCTATCATATTTTTGAAACATGTCCCTATTCGTGAATCTAACCGTGTTTCCAAAGTTCCCATCTCTGTTTTTAATTCAGATCCAAACCGTGTTTCCATTGTTCCCATTTGTGATCCCAGTGAGTCTAACCGTGTTTCCATTGTTCCCATCTGTGTTTTAATTGTCCCTATCTCTGTTTTTAATTCAGATCCCAAATTTAATATTACACCCATTAACTGCTCCATATTAGCCGGTTCGAAATTATTTTCGCCCCTAACATTTCCCGCAAAACCAGCTTCGTTCGTCGTAGCTGTAAAGCTATCTGTGTTCGATACTATTCCAGAATCTTCTATCGTTAATCTCGTATTCTGTGAATTTTATGAATGAGAAAAATTTTGAAATGGTTCCGGACTATTTTCCCGACTTATTACATTGTTTTCCACTTCATTATTCATCATACTGTTGTCCTGTGTTGGCGAGTTCGCCATGTCAACAATTTCGTCATTCTCACTATTCATCATTTTCGCCTTTTTCATTGACCGCGTAATCATTTACAAAACATAAAAAATTCGTCACTGTACGAAAATTACACACAATGACTCCTTATCTCCAACAATACCATTCACTCGAAATGTTTCCCTCAAACACGATTAATGAACAATTGAAATAATTGCACTAAATCGTCAAACGCGTATACAAGGCAATAAAAATTAAATTTTGAAAAATACCAATAGAAGAATGCTAATTACCAAATCTACACATGCAAAATAGACTACAATTACTAAACTACAAATTACTACTACAATACTACTGTCTACTATTTTTACAATCAGAAGAATTCCAAGGGACGATCCCAAGCAGCGGTCGCCACGTGCATGAGGGCTTAATTTAATAAAAAAAATTCAATTTTTTTTTTTTAGTAGCTGTAAACCCCCCCATGAACCATGGACCTTGCCGTTGGTGGGGAGGCTTGCGTGCCTCAGCGATACAGATGGCCGTACCATAGGTGCAACCACAACGGAGGGGTATCTGTTGAGAGGCCAGACAAACATGTGGTTCCTGAATAGGGGCAGCAGCCTTTTCAGTAGTTGCAGGGGCAACAGTCTGGATGATTGACTGATCTGGCCTTGTAACATTAACCAAAACGGCCTTGCTGTGCTGGTACTGCGAACGGCTGAAAGCAAGGGGAAACTACAGCCGTAATTTTTCCCGAGGACATGCAGCTCTACTGTATGATTAAATGATGATGGCGTCCTCTTGGGTAAAATATTCCGGAGGTAAAATAGTCCCCCATTCGGATCTCCGGGCGGGGACTACTCAAGAGGACGTCGTTATCAGGAGAAAGAAAACTGGCGTTCTACGGATCGGAGCGTGGAATGTCAGATCACTTAATCGGGCAGGTAGGTTAGAAAATTTAAAAAGGGAGATGGATAGGTTAAAGTTAGATATAGTGGGAATTAGTGAAGTTCGGTGGCAGGAGGAACAAGACTTTTGGTCAGGTGATTACAGGGTTATAAATACAAAATCAAATAGGGGTAATGCAGGAGTAGGTTTAATAATGAATAAAAAAGTAGGAGTGCGGGTTAGCTACTACAAACAGCATAGTGAACGCATTATTGTGGCCAAGATAGACACAAAGCCCATGCCTACTACAGTAGTACAAGTTTATATGCCAACTACCTCTGCAGATGATGAAGAAATAGATGAAATGTATGACGAGATAAAAGAAATTATTCAGGTAGTGAAGGGAGACGAAAATTTAATAGTGATGGGTGACTGGAATTCGTCAGTAGGAAAAGGGAGAGAAGGAAACATAGTAGGTGAATATGGATTGGGAGGAAGGAATGAAAGAGGAAGCCGCCTTGTAGAATTTTGCACAGAGCATAACTTAATCATAGCTAACACTTGGTTCAAGAATCATGAAAGGAGGCTGTATACATGGAAGAAGCCTGGAGATACTGACAGGTTTCAGATAGATTATATAATGGTAAGACAGAGATTTAGGAACCAGGTTTTAAATTGTAAGACATTTCCTGGGGCAGATGTAGATTCTGACCACAACCTATTGGTTATGAACTGCAGATTGAAACTGAAGAAACTGCAAAAAGGTGGGAATTTAAGGATATGGGACCTGGATAAACTGAAAGAACCAGAGGTTGTAGAGAGTTTCAGGGAGAGCATTAGGGAACAATTGACAGGAATGGGGGAAAGAAATACAGTAGAAGAAGAATGGCTAGCTCTGAGGGATGAAGTGGTGAAGGCAGCAGACGATCAAGTAGGTAAAAAGACGCGGGCTAATAGAAATCCTTGGGTAACAGAAGAAATATTGAATTTAATTGATGAAAGGAGAAAATATAAAAATGCAGTAAATGAAGCAGGCAAAAAGGAATACAAACGTCTCAAAAATGAAATCGACAGGAAGTGCAAAATGGCTAAGCAGGGATGGCTAGAGGACAAATGTAGGGATGTAGAGGCTTGTCTCACTAGGGGTAAGATAGATACTGCCTACAGGAAAATTAAAGAGACCTTTGGAGAGAAGAGAACCACTTGTATGAATATCAAGAGCTCAGATGGAAACCCAGTTCTAAGCAAAGAAGGGAAGGCAGAAAGGTGGAAGGAGTATATAGAGGGTTTATACAAGGGCGATGTACTTGAGGACAATATTATGGAAATGGAAGAGGATGTAGATGAAGATGAAATGGGAGATAAGATACTGCGTGAAGAGTTTGACAGAGCACTGAAAGACCTGAGTCAAAACAAGGCCCCGGGAGTAGACAACATTCCATTAGAACTACTGATGGCCTCAGGAGAGCCAGTCATGACAAAACTCTACCATCTGGTGAGCACGATGTATGAGACAGGCGAAATACCCTCAGACTTTAAGAAGAATATAATAATTCCAATACCAAAGAAACCAGGTGTTGACAGATGTGAAAGTTACCGAACTATCAGTTTAATAAGTCACAGCTGCAAAATACTAACGCGAATTCTTTACAGACGAATGGAAAAACTGGTAGAAGCCGACCTCGGGGAAGATCAGTTTGGATTCCGTAGAAATGTTGGAACACGTGAGGCAATACTGACCTTACGACTTATCTTGGAAGAAAGATTAAGAAAAGGCAAACCTACGTTTCTAGCATTTGTAGATTTAGAGAAAGCTTTTGACAATGTTGACTGGAATACTCTCTTTCAAATTCTGAAGGTGGCAGGAGTAAAGTACAGGGAGCGAAAGGCTATTTACAATTTGTACAGAAACCAGATGGCAGTTATAAGAGTCGAGGGGCATGAAAGGGAAGCAGTGATTGGGAAAGGAGTGAGACAGGGTTGTAGCCTCTCCCCAATGTTATTCAATCTGTATATTGAGCAAGCAGTAAAGGAAACAAAAGAAAAATTCGGAGTAGGTATTAAAATTCATGGAGAAGAAGTAAAAACTTTGAGGTTCGCCGATGACATTGTAATTCTGTCAGAGACAGCAAAGGACTTGGAAGAGCAGTTGAACGGAATGGACAGTGTCTTGAAAGGAGGATATAAGATGAACATCAACAAAAGCAAAACGAGGATAATGGAATGTAGTCAAATTAAGTCGGGTGATGCTGAGGGAATTAGATTACGAAATGAGACACTTAAAGTAGTAAAGGAGTTTTGCTATTTAGGGAGTAAAATAACCGATGATGGTCGAAGTAGAGAGGATATAAAATGTAGACTGGCAATGGCAAGGAAAGCGTTTCTCAAGAAGAAAAATTTGTTAACATCGAATATAGATTTAGGTGTCAGGAAGTCGTTTCTGAAAGTATTTGTATGGAGTGTAGCCATGTATGGAAGTGAGACATGGACGATAACTAGTTTGGACAAGAAGAGAATAGAAGCTTTCGAAATGTGGTGCTACAGAAGAATGCTGAAGATAAGGTGGGTAGATCACGTAACTAATGAGGAGGTATTGAATAGGATTGGGGAGAAGAGAAGTTTGTGGCACAACTTGACTAGAAGAAGGGATCGGTTGGTAGGACATGTTCTGAGGCATCGAGGGATCACAAATTTAGCATTGGAGGGCAGCGTGGAGGGTAAAAATCGTAGAGGGAGACCAAGAGATGAATACACTAAGCAGATTCAGAAGGATGTAGGTTGCAGTAGGTACTGGGAGATGAAGAAGCTTGCACAGGATAGAGTAGCATGGAGAGCTGCATCAAACCAGTCTCAGGACTGAAGACCACAACAACAACAACAGTAGCTGTAAGTCCGATTACGCAGGTCTCGTAAACGGTTGGCCCTGACTAGTTTTAGTACGCAATCTGACTGCTTAGAACAACAACAAAGAATGAAATGAAAATTTTCTGTTAACACAATTAATTAATTAAGTCCCCAGCAACTATAAAACCAACGCCACAACAAGCACAAGAGTAACTGTTCTGTGTGTGGTAGTATGACTCAACGCACATCTGGCACGGTTCTTCTTCAACAAGACAAGAATTTATAAATACCAATTATACTGACGTGATAAAAAAATTAGAAATACTATAATTGCGCAAGAAAACCAAAATTACACTCTAATACAAGAACACAAGCCAGATGCTTTGTTGACTGAACCTGTAATGATGCATTATTTGAGAAACAGAAATAATAAAAAGAAAAAAAACAGGGAATTTGTTACCTTCATATATATTGACGAAAAGCACTCTGATCATTACAATATCTCCATTATAATAACATCTGCTATCTCTCCCATCAAACAACTGCATAGAATATGGAACAAACACTCACTACTACCACATTCTCCACTACAACTTCTCCGCAAGAACTCTCCACTACATCTGAACAAGAACCGCCTAGCACCGCTTCTCGACAAGAACTGCCTGCCGCTACTTCTCAATAATCACTGCCAGTGGAGGCGGCGGAACAAAAATCTCTGGTGCGATCTCTGGCGCTGTGGCTCAGTGTAGCCACCTTTCAGAGTTGCCATTCCCTGCCCAAAGTGCCTATTCGCTGCAGATCTTCCTCCATTTTGCTGCAATTTTCTAATGCTGCAACTTCTCTGTATACTAACTACAGCATCATCCGCGAAAAGCCGCATGGAACTTCCGACACTATCTACTAGGTCAATTATATGTATATTTTTAAAAGCAAGGGTCCCAGAACACTCCCCTGTGGCACGCCAGAGGTTACTTTACCGTCTGTAGACGTCTCTCCATTGAGAACAACATGCTGTATTCTGTTTGGCAAAATCGCTTCATTCCAGCCATAGAGCTGGTCTGATGTTCTGTGGGCTCTTTTTTTGTCTATCAGGCGATAATGTGGAACTGTATCGAACGCCTTCCGGAAGTCAAGGAAAATGGCATCTACCTGGGAGCCTGTATCTTATATTTTCTGGGTCTCATGAGCAAATAAAGCGAGTTGGGGCTCACACGATCGCTGTTTCCGGAATCCATGTTGATTCCTACAGAGTAGATTCTGGGTTTCCAGAAATGACATGATACGCGGGCAAAAAACATGTTCTAAAATTCTACAACACCTTGAAGCTGTTCTTGTCCTGGGTTTTCCCCTTACTTTCTTCACCGCTTCTTTGAGAATTCAGCTTAAAAGAACTACAGGTAAACTGCTACTCTGCGTTTAACGAAAGGGTCTCTTTCTTGACCGTCCGTTTTACTGTTTCTGCTACATATCCACAAGTTTTATAAACGACTCTCCTGCGCCTGCACTTTAACCTCCAGATTCAGCCACTCGTCAAACACATGTACAGTACTGAATAAATTCATGGTTGAAGCGTTGCAGTAATATAATACTGTCTGAGGAGTGTCTGACGATGAAAGACAAAATTTCTAATTTCCACTTTAACTAATGAAGGAAAATGTGCGGAGATGTAGTTTTATTTATTGCCCATGATTTTTATTTCTTTGTTTACATGAACAATTGGTATTGAGACTGGAGCTTTAGCAAAACTTCACTTCTCAGTGGTCTTTGTACTGAATCAGGTGTAATGTGTGACGTAACAGCTACCTTCTCACTTCTGTGCACTCCTATCTCATTATTTATTACCTGCTCATCTTCTGCTTCATCCTCAGTTCAAAACTAAAGACATAACAGCAGCCATCCGAAACCATAAACTCCAAAAAAGGGTATAAAATGTGCAAATTTAATAATACATGCTGAATACAATTCATCGCCCAATAATTTCTGAGGAAATAACGATTTACGCCGGCAGAATGAGCCTCTGAATACAATGGACTCAATTCCGACGCTCCCCTCACAACAAAGGCTATTGAACGCGTTCGGAGCCTTCACAATAAATTTCGTTTCGCTGCTTTATTTTTTCGTTGCAGTGCAGGCAGTGCTGAATGCGGGCTGAGCATCGTCACTGAATAACGTCAGCTGCCTTTTAAAATTGCCAGGAACTCCTGCATGGCGCAACGTTTGTGTGAGGCAGCTTCGTTATGATTTTAATGTCCGCTTCGTAGGTAAGCGAAGCTTTTGTTGCACGTGGTACCTCGTATCAGGACAACACAATCACAAAATGACCACTAAGACAGCACCCGTTTTGGGTTACAAAGTAGGCGGCGAAGCGCGAGACAATAAATCCGTAGAGAAATCTCTGACATAAATGTTGTAGTTTTTATTTTTATACATGTTAGAGAAAAAAACATCGTATTTTGGAAAAGAGTACGTAAAGCAACACACAAAACTTTTCAAGAATGTTTCGACATCTAGACTACATTCCTGGAAGTAAACTGGCGCTCTATTGTTGATTGGCACTGAGAACGTAACCACGTAATTAGTATAGTAAAAGACGCTCACTGTTTCTTGAGTATACAAATTTTCTAAATATTTTTATTTTATTCACTAGTGGAATAATGTTCTGCCGTATAACAGGGAAATTTCGTAACCTGAGCTATCTACTGAGCAAAACTACCTACCCATGAATGCCAAGTTGTCTAAAGTCCAAGAGACGTGAAGTTTATACACTGATTCTATGACGAAGGATACGCTCCATGTAAATCTATCCAGTGGACTTCAGACCGACTGTTCATGGACTGACCTTCACTACATGTATGCTAGTAAGCATTTCCTGCAGGTTGTATGAGGTTAATGATCGCAGGAGGAAGGACGGTGTTCTGATATGCATGCCGCGGAAACTTTTAACGAACTAAATTCATGATTAGAGCACATTTATTTACAAAGTGGAACGTACTCATGAACTTCTTTAAACACAGAACACGCATAATAATTCTAACACTATGGTTGCGTATGAATGAGCTGTATTAATTATCCTCAGTGAGCAGTATTTACAAATTAGGTTTGGTTGCGGCCGCTAGGAAGACGTGCATATTGTCGCAAACAATGATTCACTGTGTACTGAAAAACCACCACTATACTCGAGAAAAAGTTAGGTTATCGTAGCTGGTCAGTGTCTGGCAGTGGAAAGAAACAAAAAACTCAATCGGAATCAGTATATATGTACTTAGTTGTGACCGGACAAAGAAAAAATTTTTGCCCCTTTTAAAGTTAGATTGATGATGGCAAAATTATCTCACGAGAACCCCATGACGTTTACAAGAAATGACTGAAGTTCGAGGAAGTTCAGAGCCCGAAAATCTGAGCTAATTTCGGTCGACAGTCACCGCTTAAGAGTTCACAGAAGTGACACATGAGTCACCACACAGCAGCACAGCGACTCGTCTGCGAATTAAGTCTTCCGAAACTCATCAGCTCCTGTCTAGCCTCCTAGCACAGAGACCGAAATAACTGGAGGGGACAAACTGACCAGTCAACATGCCGAATTCTGGAATCAGTGGTACCATTGTCCTCCTCCAATAACTAGACAGAGAGCAGTCGCATGTTTACTCGTCCTCAAAAAATTTTCATGAGGCCAGTGTCTAAAATCTGAACGAACGCGTCCCTCTCGCGTAATTTTGAGAAGGCCAATTTCGAGGTCACTCGTTATGAAAACCAATGCAAATAAAGCTCCGAAGCTCCATGAGAGTGCCACCCGAAGCCAGCTTTGAAAGCTGAACCCAACTGCCGTTCACAGAATTTTGATGCAAAGCTAAACCTGAAAGTCAACCTGAGATCACTCAGATCCATACCTTTGTCTTTACACCCACATTCAATCAACCCAGTGATCATCCATGTTTAGGACAGAAGGTTACAGGTAGTGAATACCAAATGTAAAACATGGTAAAATAAAACACACTCGATTTTGGTTCCCAGTATGATCTTTAACATTGGTATGGAAAAAAGAATATGTCTGACTGAGAAAACATTCTGTAGAACTTGACAAAACGACAGAATAGGATGATGCTTCTCAGTACGAATAGAGGCAGATTTCAACTTATTCATCGAAACGGGAAGTTTAGTTTGGCGCCATTTATAAGCTGCCTATTCATATGGTTGCCGGTACGGTTCTCCATTGCCCAGACCACTAGCGCGTTCGCTCATTCATCACCCTATGAGCGTGTAGTCGATAGAGCGATAAAACAGTAACGAATGGCGTTTTGCGTTATTCGCTCCAGCAGCTGCAATTCAGTTGCAGCTGTTCTCTGTGCGGACGGTAATGCAACTCCAAGTACACGATTTTTCTTTTTCTTTGCGTCGAATTGTGGAATACACAGTGTAAGTGCATCTCGTTGCAACAAGTTTGTCACGTGTGATTTTAGGTATACAGGATTTCGTTCCGACGGATACTGAGTTCTTCGTTTGTTGTTAAGAGAGTGTACCCGTTAACTCATTCTGTCGTGTGCGTGATGTAGATTTCAGTTGTATAATTAAGGGTCCAACGTGACATAATTACTGTGCAATAACGCTTTTTTCTATCACTTCCCATTCAGGCATTAATATTCATTATTTTACGATTAAAATAAAAAATCATAGCGTCTTCAAAAATTACCTCTGTTTTATTTCTGTACATTTAAACACGTATCGTTATAAGACCAAAACGTAATTACTACATTAATCGTTTTAAAACATGATTTTTCTAACCACTCGATGTAAAATCTTTTCGTTATGTACTAATTAGTGTTTTATCTTTGGGGATAAGTGTGACAAGAAATTTTTTGTTAGGTACCAAAAGGAAAACGCAGTATTTAGTTCTGTTATCAAAAGTAACATTCTGTAGTTGCCGAGAATTCTGCCGGGTTGTATGGCCCTGGTCCATGGAACTCTTCTATCCCTGACGTTTCGTCCAAAGCTACGTTGGACATCTTCGGAGGTGCTCCTGGTTGTGCTGAGTCTTGCCGACTGACGAGTCGGACGTCGAAGAACGGCCTAAATACCGTGGTCATGAAAGCCTTCATTGTATGATTTAACATTTTGTAGTTAATACAAAATAAATCAAAACTCAATTCGAGATAGACAGAAGAAATTAAAACAAAGTCAAAAGACCGCTGTTCCCTAGCAGATCGCAGTAGCTACGAACAGATTGGGAGTAGAACAGACAGTTATAACATTTCGTGGACTCAAACAAAACATATATGTAAAATTATATATTGTTCAGCCCTTTTGCTTAAAAAGAACATCATACATACTGGAAATCCGGACACAATAAAATCAGATTTACTGAGCCATTAGTATGCGGCCAGGGAAGGCTAAAACGTGCATGCGTGTAATATATACATCCATGACAACTGGGATGGCTTTTTCGAAAATAACAACATTGTGTTCTACGTGTAAGAATTCACGTTATGCCCCCATCTTTATTCAAATGTTCAAATGTGTGCGAAATATTATGGGACTTACCGGCTAAGGTCATCAGTCCTTAAGCTTACACACTACTTAACCTAAATTATCCTAAGGACAAACACACAGACCCATGCCCGAGGGAAGACTCGAACCTCCGCCGGGACCAGCCGGACAGGCCATGACTGCAGCGCCGTTGACCGCTCGGTTAATCCCGCGCGGCCCATCTTTATTTATGCATAAGATACACTCTTCTGAAATAGGAATAATCGTTTTTCAAAAATGTTACATTAATTTCTGTAACAGCTTCGATCAAACGACCACCGTCTACCAGGCATCCAAAAATAGTATCCGTTTACATACCGGTCTTAGAGAGATGCAGTTACACTTAAATACTGCAAACTTAAAGTCATTATGCAGCATGTATGTCAGCGTTTCACAAAGGTCATACCTGGTTTAGTGATAGTACTACACTCGAACCACGTTATGTAGTAAAAAAAAAAGAAAAAGATCAGGGTAGATCTGCAGTAGTTGAAAACTCTGTGGACACTGAGCAACTAACGGTTAGCTGAAATTTCCTGTAGGTTTAAAGCTGCGTGACGAACTAGGATTCCATCTTGGAACCTTCTCTTGTGCGGGCAATGCTCTAGCCGACTGACATTTCCATGTGCGACTGGCTACCTGATCTGACGCCTCCAGTTCTCCTAGTTCCGTCAACTACTTTCCGAATTCCACAGAAGCTACGGGGATAAAAAGACTGTCTTCGGAAAACATGGTTCCAAAAAAATGGTTCAAATGGCTCTGAGCACTATGGGACTTAACATCTATGGTCATCAGTCCCCTAGAACTTAGAATTACTTAAACCTAACTAACCCAAGGACAGCACACAACACCCAGCCATCACGAGGCAAAGAAAATCCCTGACCCCGCCGGGAATCGAACCCGGGGACCTGAAACATGGTTCCAGATTCGACTCGCTGTAAGCACACTGAAGACTGCTTAGAAACTTCGGAACGGCACACAGTTCGCTGCTTGGTTGCGCTTAGCAATTTCTCGGTCATACCCTTCCTTTCAGGAGCACGGGGCGAAAAAGGTATACAGGAGAATTTGTGTCAGGCTTAGAAAGTGGAAGGGATGAGTTGGCAGAACTGAAGTTATGTGTGGGAGCACTGAGTGCTACCTAGATAGATCAGCCATTAAGGGTATTGTTCGTGAAAAGTAGGGACGAGTCCGATTTGGAAATAGTTTCAAATAAGTATACACACTGCTACAGAATAAAACACTCATTCAGCATCAGAGAGAACAGAGTTGTTTACGATGTTATAAGAGGGGAGAGGTCGGTAAGCTGGCTTGCCTTTCGTAAGGCGTATGGAACCTTTTTTGAGCTATGTTTGTTTTGTCCATCCTGTATGAAGGGCGAACCAGAACTCCACGTACAAACTTTCAAATAATGGTTCAAATGGCTCTGAGCACCATGGGAATTAACATCTGAGGTCATTAGTCCCCCTAGAACTTATAACTACTTACACGTAACTAACCTAAGGACACCTCACACATCCAGGCCAGTGGCAGGATTTGAACCTGCGACCGTAGCGGTCGCGCGGTTCCAGACTGAAGCGCCCAGAACCAGTCAGCCGCAAAGGACGGCTGCAAACTTTCACAGGTGACAGTACTGGACGGAAACAAGAATCAAATGACCAGTAAACATGGGCTCTAAAGTGAATACCTTAAGAAAAATGAGCACTTGTTCGTATTCGCTAGTGTGAAATATATCTCTTCTGCTGAACAAATACTCATAGCGCTTACGGTATGGATTTAAGAACCCATCTTTAGTAGACTTTTCTCTTGTTTTGGTCAATATTACCACCGCTAAAAGTCTGCCGGTGGAGTTCTAGTTCACCCTGCGTACAGGATGGCCACAGAAGACCTTCCCAGGAAAATATTTCATTCACATTAAGGCCTGTAAATATTAATTATTTACAGCGTACCACAGTGGCGTAGGGGACGTCGAGATGATTATTTTGATATGGGACAATTGTGGTCTATTAAGCCGAAAACAATTTCGAATTGGCTACGAAGACCACCTAGGCAACAGCGCATGCGTGCCATGCGAGATTTTCAATATTCTCTCGTTCTGTTACACCACTTACTTGCTTAATATTTTAATTTAAACTTTCTCGTCAGTGTAATGAAAAAAAAAAGAATAATGTAGAAGTTATGCGAAACCTAATTTCGTTTAAAATTTCACCTATACTTAACCCTTACAAGCACAATGGTTTTGCAGTAGGAAGGCCAGGCAAATTTAATTGTTTTATGCTGTTGAAGTTCACGATATTTGAAGTAAAATTTACACAAACGTCAATGTTACATTCTGTAAGTGTAAGAACAAACGGTTTGTGGTATTGTAGGGGGATTTTATCCAAACCCTAGCGCAGCGCGCAAGCTCTGTAACTTAGGTGCCTTTTGTAGCCTAGTTCTTGGTTGTTTCTCGGTTTGATAGACCAGAACTGCCCCGCATAAATCTCTTCGTCTCGACTTCATGTACACCACTGTGATACTTTGTTAAGTTATCCTTTACACCTTACATGTAGAGAATGATTCAAAGCCCTTGCGAAACGTCTGTGGATCTTAGATCACTTCACTGGCAACAAATTTTGTAATAGACAAAAAGTTTATTGGCACTTCCCGCCAACGATAGGCGTCTAATAGTAATTGGTTATAGCCCTAAGAGGCGATAGAGCATTGACAGCCTGCGGCATATGTATGACTTGTATGTCGCTTGTTGTCAAGTCACCTGCTCCACATGAAAGGGAATGGGCGGACAGAAATTAACGTTCCTGATCCGCCTCTAAAATATCTTTCTTCGCTTAGAGACGCCCATTCTTATGGATTACTTCTGGAAAATCTCTGTCAGTTTATTGGCGTAGGTAGCATGCAGCAGATACAGTTACTAAACTATGCTGGTTTTGAGCCATGGCCGGCTCGCGTTCATGCCGTTTGTTCTTTGGCATTTTGTCGCAATCGAGTAACGTCTTATCTCTCTCTGAGTTACTTACTACCATAACGAGTTGCTGACTTTCCTCCATCAGTGGCAGCAGCGCTTGTCGATACTAGTACTGCTGTACCATCTTTGATATGACCACTATATTTCCGAGGGGTGGCGTGTGCGGCAGTCGATTGGGTGGGACAGAGCAGCGAGGAAGTCTCCGCCGTGCGAAAACCGGCCGGGACTGCTGGCGGCGCGTATGCCTTCAGCCCAGGAGGTATTGCAAGTTTTCTTAACGAGGCCTTCAGCCGTGTTGTTTTAATTTGAGCCTTTTAAGGCAACGTGTAATTAAGTGGTTCTTAGGAAAATGAAAGTTGGTGTGTTTTGTGCAACTGACAGTAACTGATTACGGCCCCTCCACAACCATAAGTGGATCCGCTCTGTCCTGCGAAACCAGATTTCAGGTTTTGTGAAATCCTATGGACGGGGAATTCAATGTTGATAGCTCGCTTGTTCTTAGGAATTCTCTTCGTCGTTTTCCTCCTGAATGGCTGCTTCTTTCTGTTAAACCCATGCCCGTTAATTTTGATCTGAAGTCCATGGTAGATGGCAAATAGTTTTCGGACGATTAAAGCAAATTACTCAAAAATAGTGGAACATTGCCTTACATATTAATTTTTAAATGATGCCGAGACACGTTTTATACTTTTAATATATATCTGGCTTAGTCTGCCACCATATTAGGCTCCAAGAAGCTCTTCCCAGAGCAGTGGGGATGCAAGAAGTATGTAGATGACGAAATGTGGTGTGAGGTACCGTTGGCAAAGATTCGGTACCATTCCTGTGAGAAAGAGCGCCTGCATAATGCTACTGGTCTGTGATTGGCTGCTGTGTTCAGAGCAAGGGCACCAAAACGTTAAAGTATAGTTATTACTATTAGTTAAACTACTCATTGGAATGACTTCACTTTTTAATATAGATATCTCTCAACAGCTGACTGTCAATCAGTCGTTTTAGAATTTTTAAAAACAATTTAAGTCAAAAACAAAAGGCTGACGAAATTGCAGACGAAGCACTTCGTAAGCGTTCGGGTCACGCCTTTTCTGGGATGGCGCGCGAAGTGTTTTGGGCTGTTCGTCACTCTGGATTAGGCAGTCGAGAAGAACAGACATGTTGTCTGTCGTAGGATGTGTTTCCCATTTTTATTTAAGTTCCTGTTCGTCACTCTGGATTAGTCCGTCGAGATGTACAGGCATGTTGTCTGTGGCAGGATGTGTTTGCCAGTATTCAGTATTAAAAGATTCATTCCGGTAGTCATGAGACACG
Source organism: Schistocerca cancellata (assembly GCF_023864275.1). NCBI lineage: Eukaryota > Metazoa > Arthropoda > Insecta > Orthoptera > Acrididae > Schistocerca > Schistocerca cancellata. The sequence continues at coordinate 146,561,404 of NC_064633.1, forward strand.
TGCCACAAATAGTGTAAATATACATTGTCGTAAACATTGTGTTTGATCATGTACTTTGCTGTATCTCGTGTGGCTATACTAAAATACGCGAGTTGGATCCCAAAGAAGTGATACATTACTTCAGAACAGAACCTCGCTAATAGTTTCAGCTTCAAGATACAGAACCTACGACTTCTGTGCTCTGCGCTGGACACATCAACTTGAAGACAGCAGGTTAGTGAACTATAACAGAACCTTCGTATTCCACACAGTGCAGTGGAAACAACTAGGCGACTCACGTGTTCTGCAGAACAAATGTGCTCAGTGGCACGTCATCTGCAGTAATGCAGAGGAGGTAAAGGAGGATGATCGTTATAAACACCAACAATCAATTCGTTCTTCCTTTCTTGCCGTATACTGTGTGTCCCAGAAATGTTTCGAATAAACTTACAGGAGCAGTAGACGGTGTCCTGAGGAACGAATGAAGTATAGGAGACTGAGATCGGAAACGTCATCCAACGACGCTACAGGCCTTCGAAGTTATTACCACTTGCGCCCAATTCTAGCCCACCCATTCGGCAGCAAACGTGCGTTCGTACGACGATGAACAGTAGGCGGAACGTCTCGCAAAGTTGTTTGTTAGTCAGTAATCGCGACTGATCGTCACAATCGCCAGTGGAGCAGATAGAGCTGGCTGTGGCGTAAACAGTGATTGTCTGCTATGAATGTGATGTTCTGTTGCCTGGGTGGGTGATGGTATTGGACAAGGGGTCTCCGTCTGCTGTTTATTTTTGTCCTGTCTACCGAAAGACATTTGAGATTCGGGAGGGCTGCAAGAGTAAAATAAACTGTGGATGGATCCGTGACCTAAACCGTAATCCACGGGCCAACAGAGCATCGCAATCGTAGGACACAAGGCCTTTCTACGCAGCAGCTAGCTGCATCTTTTTCATTGTCGGTAGTGGCAATCTGTCCTGATCACTAAGCAACAAATAATATTGTGAGACGTTGTGCCTATGGTCCGTCGGCGAAAAGAGCCAAGCTTGCTGCCGAAGGGGTGGCCTACTGAAAGGTGCTATAGCTTGGTCGCTGCTTAGCGTCGTTGGATGACATTTCCGGTCACGGGTTCCTATCCTTGATTTCTTCCTCTAGACACTTTCTACAGTCCCTTGAAGTCTGTCGCTACATTTATAAGACAGCTTGTATTTTGAACGCTGACAGACAACACAGTATCACCACAACAATCCACTTCTGCGCCGAGCAACTACACGGCTTTCCGCTACACCTAAAATCTACATCTACATTTACGTGATTACTCTGCTACTCACAATAAAGTGAATGGCAGAGGGTTCAATGAACCACCTTCATGCTCTCTACCGTTCCACTCTCGTCGGAGGGCACGCGGTACAAACGAGCACTTAAATTTTTCTGTGCGAGCCTTGATTTCCCTTATTTTATCGTCATGATCATTTCTCCCTATGTAGGTGGATGCCAACAGAAAGTTTTCGCTATCGGAGGAGAAAACTGGTGATTGAAATATCACGAGAAGGCCCCGTCGCAACGAAAAACGCCTTTGTTTTAATGATTGTGCCACTTCAATTCACGTATCATGTCTGTGACATTATCTCCTCTATTTCACCATAATACAAAACGAGCTGCCCTTCTTTGTACTTTCTCGGTGTTATCCGTCAGTTCCACCTGATGCGGATCCCACACCGCATAGCAATACTCCAGAATAGGGCGGACAAGCGTAGTGTAAGCAGTTTCTTTGGTAGACCTGTTGCACCTTCTAAGTATTATGCCAGCGAATCGCAGTCTTTGGTTTGCTCTACCCACAATATTATCTATGCGACCTTTCCAATTTAGGATATTTGTAATTGTAATTCCTAAGTATTTAGTTGAATTTACAACCCTCAGATTTGTGTGACTTATCGAATAATCGAAATTTAGCTGCTTTCTTTTAGTACTCATGTGAATAACTTCACACTTTCCTTTATTCAGGGTCAATTGCCACTTTTCGCACCATACAGATATCTTATCTAAATCATTTTAGAAATCGTTTTGATCATCTGATGACTATACAAGACGGTAAATGACAGCATCATCTGCAAACAATCTAGACGGCTACTCAGATTGTCTCCTATGTCGTTAATATAGATCAGGAACAATAGAGGGCCTATAACACTTCCTTGGTGAACGCCGGATATTACTTCTGTTTTACTCGATGACATTCCGTCTATTACTACGAACTGTGACCTTTCCGACAGGGAATCACGTATCCAGTCGCACAACTGACGCGACTCCGTAGGCACGCAGTTTGGTTACAAGACGCTTGTGAGGAACGGTGAAGAAAGCCTTCTGGAAATCTAAAAATATAGAATCAATTTGACATCCCCTGTCGATAGCACTTATTACTTCATGAGTATAAAGTGCTAGTTGTGTTAAGCAAGAACTATATTTTCTGAATCCGTGTTGACTGTATGTCAATAAATCGTTTTCTTCGAGGTACTTCATAATGTTCGAATACAGTATATGTTCGAAAACCCTACTGCAAATCTATGTTAGTGATATAGGCCTGTAATTCAGCAGATTACTCTTACTTCCCTTTTTGGGTATTGGTGTGACCTGAGAAATTTTCCAGTCTTTGGGTACGGATCTTTCTCTGAGCGAGTCGTTGTATATAATTGATAAATATGGAATTATTTTATCAGCATACTCTGAGAGGAACCTGACTGGTATACAATCTGGACCCGAGGCCTTGCCTTTATTAAGTGATTTAAGCTGCTTCGTTACTCCGAGGATATTTACTTCTTTGTTTCTCATCTTGGCGGTTGTTCTTGATTGGAATTCAGGAATATTTACTTCGTCTTCTTTGGTGAAGGAGTTTCGGAAAACCGTGTTTAACGACTCTGCTTTAGTGGCACACTCATCACTGACTTTACCGTTGTTATCGCGCAGTGAAAGTATTGATTGCGTCTTGCCACTGGTGTGTTTTATGTATGACCAGAATCTCTTTGGGTTTTCTGCCAGATTTCGAGACAGATTTTGTTGTGGAAATTATTAAAAGCATCTCGCATTGAAGTTCGGGCTATATTTGGAACTTCTGTACAACTTTGCCAATCTTGGGGATTTTGCGTTCTTTTCAATTTGGCATGCTTTTTTCGTTGCTTCTGCAACAACGATCTGACCCGTTTTGTGTACCATGGGGGATGTAAAAGATGTGAAAAAAAATACATCCGTAAACAGGACATTTCCCATACCACAGTTTCTGTCTCTGGGAAATACTTTTCGCCTAATTAGATGCTTTGCCGGCTCAGTGATTATGTTGTAGACCACGCATTAGCTCGGTCTGCTCGGACAGTGCTGGTCGCTGACTCTGCTATGACGACCTTGTTATCCCTCCTTCTGTAACTGCAGGTGCTGGCGGCTGTTCCAGACATATTCCGTAGATTATATGTGAAACTAAGGTACATGTTTCCAGGTTATGTAACCTCCCCCTCACTTATCGACCTTAATGACAGTGAAAAATTAAACCGCGTGTACCTAATGGAAATTTGGGAAAAGCAATCGTCACCGAAGTTAATCTGTCGGTAAAGAGGGAGGAAAGGGTTACATCTAAATGAAAGGAAAAATGCAAATGAAATTGGTAGAAATTAATTTTGAAAAGGGGTAAAGTTAATAAGGAAAGTAAATGTGCGGCCGTTACGTTAACAATTAACTAGCGGTAATTATATATTTGAGATTTGGGGGAAATTACGGTCGCCAGTCCTATGGACAATTACTATAGTAACTGAAAAAGATAGGTTATTACACATATAATTAGCACTAGAAGCGTGGCAACTGAAGGTTGACACGTGTAGTGTGAAAAATGAAAGTTTGTCAGAAGTAATAAATTTCGCTACACTCTCACTTCATTTAGCAGAAGAATTAATAAAACCGGAAAATCGAAAGTTAATTTAGTGACTGAAGTTAATAGTGAGCTTTCTTTCTGAAGCACATCGAAATTCAGTAAAATACAGTTAGTCTTGGACGACCTCAACAATCATTTCAAAAGCTACTTGAATCTACGCAATTTAGAAATAAGAGATTTAACTTTGAACTTGAATTAAATGATTCTGAACAATTAACAATAGTAAAATTTAGTACGTACCAAGCTGAGTTGCAGTCACAGGTAAGCTACAATATGGTAACAAAACTCGCACTCTCAATTTGTGCTTGTGTAATCTAAGTATTGTAGCCAGCTATGAATACCCTAACTGAACTTTGAAATTAAAGCAGTGAAATCTAATGATGCTGGCGTTTGAAATTCAACGACACTCGGGTTCATTCCGGGAAAGGAAGGGACCCTGCTTGGTAATGCAATTGGGACAATGAGCAACAAACGTTCATGCTAAGTTGCTGTAATTTTGTGATGCAACAATTTTAAAAGTTTCAAAAGCTGAGGTCTGCCATACAGTTCTAAAACTTTACGTGCTTCCAGTCTTCCTTGTTGGTTGATTGAAGGTTTGAAGCCGTCGATCAAGGAGGTGGCGACAGTCACTCATTGTCGGCCGTCGCTGTTGCCGAAGCTGGATGTTGGCGCGCCTTCTTCTCGACACGGTCACCAGGCGAAACGGGCTCTTGATGTGCGCCAGCTAATGCTTCCCGTCCGCGACACCGTGTCAGAAACTATCATAGCAAGTCGAGCGCAATTACATGCTGCCCAACCCCGAAAGCGCGGCAGCTCGCGGGAGCGTCACACAACACACCTGCTCAACCGCACTACTCCAGCCAGACCCTCCCTGCTCAGCCCGCGCTCCACGCGGCAGAGTTAACACTACCAAAGCTCCTACACACTTTGATTCTTCACACGACCTATCGATGTAATCGTTCGATAGCAGTTTTCCTTAGGCAAGACCCAGCGTAAAATTACAAATAATATTTACGAAACAAACCAATTATACATCGACATAAATGCTTAAATACTCGTATATATATACAAATAGTAAAACAATTACAATATGTAGAGACACAGAAATATCATATATTCAGGCAACAAAAATAAGGAAAACAAATTTATAGTACAGTAGATGGAAATAGGAGGATATGCATTTCCGGCGTTACAGTTAGATACCTGTGTTCCCACATAAGTATATCGGCCTTCCTCATCGTAGTAAGTACATGGGTGGACAGAAAGTGCGGAAACGGTGAGAAATGTTTGCTTGAAAATAAACGCAGTTGCCAGCCAGCCTGAGGCTTGGGCTGTTGTATTTGACCACGAACGGCAGCTTTGCGGTATCCTGCAAACGTTGCAGGTGTCAGTCGTGATCAGAACAACGTTATGCTTAGTTGTGAGTGCATTAAGTTGGAGCCAAGTTAATTCGAAAGGGGGAAGATTGGTGCTTCCGTAATTTAGGTAGTCGAAGTGCCTGATGTTTCAAGAGGCAACTTGTCGAAGATTTTAACCGCATACAGGAGAAACGGAAAAAACATCATTCTCTAAGCCACAACTCGGACCGGACGAAAGTGTGTGCTAAGTAATTGTGACAGGCAGCCTTTGAAGAGAATTGTGATGAAAAATGTAAGGACAACAGCAGGAAAAGTCACTGCAGAACTGAACCTCACACTCTCGAACACTGTCAGCTCCAAAACAACACTAAGTGAACTCCAAAGTCTTGAATTTCAGAGCGAACATGAATATCAAAACCACTCATTGCTGATGCAAATGCCCGTTGCAGGAAAATGCGCTGCCGAAGCCGTAACCGATGGAAGACAGTCATTTGGCGGGATGAGTCTTATTTCACACTAACTTCTGGTTGAGTTTACGTCCCAAGAGTGAAACACGGCGTGATTATATGATGATTAGGATCACATAGGTGCTAAGCAGGGTCACATTACTGCGTTTTAGGCCTGTCATCTCCATCCGATGATACAATGTTTGTTGTCCAATGGCGATGTTGTGTTGCAAGGCGTCAGGGCACCTGTTAACACAACTCGCATCGTCTAGGACTGGTTTTATGAGAAGGAGGATGATCTGTCACATCTCCCCTAGTCGCCACAGCCAAAAACCTTAATATTATAAGGCGTTTTCGGTCTACTTTAGAGAAAAGACTGCTTGATTACTGTCCATCTCCATCATCATTACCTGAACTTGCCACTATTTTTCAGTAAAAATGATACAAAGTACCGTTGAAAACTTTACGGAACCTATGTTCGTGCAGTCCGAGAGGTCTGGAAGCTATTTTGAACTTAAGCCGTTTTCCTACACTCTATTAGGCATAGTAATGTGTTGTGTTTTAGGTGTTTCCCTATTTCTGTCTATCACCTATGCATTTTATTCATAGATGCGTAGCATTATTCCTTCTCTTTATTGACGTACATTGTACTCACAAAAATCTTCAACTGAATACTGATCAGTGTTTGACTGAGGAGCCAGCCAGCTGTTCACCTTGTTTCCTTCGATTAAGAGCTCGTCCGATTCTACAGTCTTCCTTAGTAAGGCTGTCGCTATATGTCTACCAGTACGTTTCTAAATAGTTTTTCGAAATTTTATAGCTGTTATGACGTTACAATAACTATCAGATTTTACACCTCAATGAACCGCTTCTAGCGCAAAAGATTTAATTTAAAACATAGCTAACATTATGGTTAATATTCAGAATGTGAGGCGATAAGAAATGAAGTAATTTCAAACGAAGTTAACTTTCCAGTCTTATGGACGAGGAGACACTGGAATTATATTGACTCATTTCAAGTTGTCTCACTAAAAGAATTACTCTTTACGTGAATGGCGGCTATTTGCTTCATCTCCTCCAATATGTTCGACCTCTCTGTTCAGTTCTGTGTGTCAAACAGCAAACACTTTTCTAGAATCAAATGGCTTTCCTTTGGACTTTGGAGTTATTACCTAAAATATTATTAACGTTCTGTGTTACTATATTGACAGTGAGAGTGTGTATGTAACAAGCTCTGTCATTTCCGGGATACCTGATTCAAAAACAGCGAAGCAATTACTTTGTATCACTTCGAAACGTTTCACTATAAGATGATGCAGATCTGTATTTAAATATCTAGTAGCAACTACGTTTTGCTGTTGCGAAACACCCTCATGGTCCTAGGAAACTTGATGAATTGTATGAACTATAACACATTCACAGTTTGGCAAATGTTAGAAGATAATGTTCAGCTAGAACGATATGTCTGGCAACGAAGGATATGAAAGTGACTAGTAAGAGGTTAGAAGACGATCAGAACTACCGGTTGACGTTGCCCGAATAAGGTATATAACAGTGATTTGATGATTTGTGTCTGTATTTACATAACTGATGTCAAAACTAGCACTGGGCAGTCCTTGTTTCTCCAGCCACGAGACATTAATTCACTGAAATAATCGTAGGCTGCTCTAATGATGGAATGGGTCGAGAACGAGTCCACACGCAACAAAAAGCGAAGGTGAAGTTCCGAAAACAGCTGCATGCGAGCCAGAACATTATGACCACTTGCTTGAAGGTACGTTGATACATCCCTGTAACACAATAGGGCAATGATTCTGCTTGCCATGGACTCGACAAGTCTCCAGTAGCATTACGAGGTATGTGACAGACGCTCAGGACACGCAATTCCCATAAATAATAGATCGTTGGTTTACGACCGCGGACCTCCGCCCGATACCGTCTCATGTATGTTCCATCGGCTTCGGATAACGTCCCAAGAGTGTTCCATGGGTCTTAACTACTAGAATTTTGGATCGAAACATGCTAGTAAATTCAATATCATGCTGCTGAAACTACAGGATCATCACTTCCAGTTTTGGTTTAGGCATCGTTGCCTGTTCCAATTTCAAACAGAATGCAGCTGCTCTTTCCATCATTTCTCAGGACGTCAGTAGTCCTTTTCTCTTGAGCTGTATATTTGTATCTTAATTTAGGTATTTATTCTTCAGACATCTTTTGCATGGTTCATGTCACTTCTATCTGTACCCCTTTGTTCTCTGAAGTGTGCTTTTAACAAGCAGTTTATTCCCTATTTCACTATTTTTTATCCGGCGTATGAGTTCGTAACCAGCTGGAGGTCTTACAGTCTTGTTAGGAGTCTCATCTCTTCTGCTTCAATCCTCCTCCTTTGCCTGACGGTTAGAGTCCAAGTCTTTGATTCATACAATACAACTGGTATTTCCATCACATTATAAAATTTTAGTAATGCCTCTTTTCTAACTTTTTTTGAGGAGAATGAGATTTATTGGAGGTACAACCTCCTGGAATTTTTGCAGTACGATTTCGGCTTTGTGACACAGATTGTTTAATAGAATGTTGGTCCACTTTTGAGAAATCAGTACCCGGAACAACCACCTCTGGTCGTAATAACGGCCTTGATACGCCTGGGCATTGAGTCAAACAGAGCTTGGATGGCGAGTACAGGTACAGCTGCCCATGCAGCTTCAACACGACACCACAGTTCATCAAGAGTAGTGACTGGCGTATTGTGAGGAGCCAGTTGCTCGGCCACCATTGACCAGACATTTTCAGTTGGTGAGAGTTCTGGAGAATGTGCTGGCCAGGGCACCAGTCGAACTTTTTCTGTATCCAGAAAGGCCCGTACAGGACCTGCCACATACGGTCGTGCAGTATCCTGCTGAAATGTACCGTTTCGCAGGGATAGAATGAAGGGTAGAGCCACGGGTCGTAACACATCTGAAATGTAACGTTCACTGTTCAAAGTGCCGTCAATGCGAACAAGAGGTGACTGAGACGTGTAACCAATAGCACCCCGTACCATCACGCCGGGTGATACGCAAATATGGCGATGACGAGTACACGCTTCCAATTTGCGTCCACCACGATGTCGCCAAAAACGGATGCGACCATCATGATGCTGTAAACAGAACCCGGATTCATCCGAAAGAATGACGTTTTGCCATTCGTGCACCCATCGCAGGCGCTCCTGCCTGTGATGCAGCGTCAAGGTTAACTGCAGCCATGGACTCCGAGTTGATAGTCCATGCTGCTGCAAACGTTGTCGAACAGTTCGTGCAGATGGTTGTTGTCTTTCAAACGTTCCCATCTGTTGACTCATGGATCGAGACCTGGCTGCATGATCCGTTACAGCCATGCCTGTCATCTCGACTGCTAGTGATTCGAGGCCGTTGGGATCCAGCACGGCGTTCCGTATTACGCTCCTGAACCCACCGATTCCATATTCTGCTAACAGTCATTGGATCTCGACCAACGCGAGCAGGAATGTAACGATACGATACACCGCAATCGCGATAGGCTACAATCCGACTTTAATCAAAGTCGGAAACGTGGTGGTACGCATTTCTCCTCCTTACAAGAGGCATCACAACAACGTTTCACCAGGCAACGCCCGTCAACTGCTGTTTGTGTATGAAAAATCGGTTGGAAACTTTCCTCATGCCAGCACGTTGTAGTTGTCGCCAGCAGCGCCATCCTTGTGTGAATGCTCTGAAAAGCTAATCATTTGCGTATCACAGCATCTTCTTCCTGTCGGTTAAATTTCGCGTCTGTAGCACGTCATCTTCGTGGTGTAGCAATTTTAATGGCCAGTAGTGTAGTCGTGTACAAATGGTTTCGCCGACCTTGAACTACTTTCCATATCTGTTCACGACAGTAACATTTGAATAACCGATCCGTTTCGCCGTTTCAATGATGCCCGCTGTCAGTTTCCATGTCTAAGGAGCCGGGTCGTAACTATCTTCCCTTTGCCAGAGTTGCTTATTTCCAATTTGTGAGCCGTATCGCGGATAGTCTCCTCCTTTTGTACACTGTCCTTACCAACACACGTTCCCGCAGCACCAGCCAACGGCATTCGGTATCGCGGTGAGTACTGGACATGAAGTTTTGTTCCATTACTGTAGTTTGTTATGTTAAGTCCTTGTGAAGTGCTGTGCTCGCCACAGCCTAATTATCACCATGACTGAATCATGAATTGCTTGCTCCCCCCGTCCTCCTCCCCTACCCACTAATCCAAAATAATAAATGCGAAAGTATCTGTCTGTTACGCTTCCATAACTAAACCGCTGAACCGATGTTGATAAAATTTGGTATGGAAATAGCTAGAACGCTGAGCAAGAACATAGGCTACATTAGGAAGCTAGCAGTACAACATATTTATTGATTTGAAGAATCTAACGCGAAATAAGTAACAATAATCACTCTTTGAAAATGCTATTTACTCTTTTACTTTTGAACTTTATTATACGAGGGTCACTCCAAAAGAGATGCACACTATTTTTGTAAAAATAAGTTTTCATTTTCCATGTGTGAAAGTTTTACAGTGTGTAGATACATCCTTCCCGCTTGGTTTCAAGCTTAGTTCAACCTGATCCAATGAGTGGCTCGATCACAGCATGTCTTCAAGATGGCTGCTACACTTGACGTTCGTCAGAAGCAACGTGCTGTTATAGAATTCCTGTGCTGTGAAAACGAGACATTGGGAAACATCCACAAGAGGTTGAAAAAGGTGTATGGAGATGCTGCTGTCGATCGCAGTACAGTTAGTCCGTGGGCAAGCAGTTTACGTGATGAAAGCGGGCACGGCACTATTGAGGATTGTCCTCGCAGCGGCAGGCCTCGTACTGCACGCCCTCCAGACAATGTGCAGAGAGTTAACGAATTGGTGCCTGCTGACAGACGCATCACAGTGAACGAATTATCACGCTACAATGGGAGAGGGGAAGGAAGTGTTAGCAGAATACTGAAATTGTTGGCATTAAAGAAGTTTTGTGTCAGGTGGGTTCCCAGGATGTTGACAGTGGCTCTCAAAGAAACAAGAAAAACGGTATGCAGCGAACTTTTGGAACAGTACGAGAATGGTGATGATGAATTTATGGAAGAATTGTGATAGGTGAATAAACATGGCTCCATCATTTTTCACCAGAGATGAAGGGGCAATCAGTGGAGTGGCATCATGCAAATTCACCCCAGAAAAAAAATTCAAAACCATACCTTCTGCTGGAAAAGTTGTGGCTACAGCGTTTTTCGAATCCGGAGGACTCTTGCTTGTGGACATCATACAAGGTGGAACCACCGTAAATTCTGATGCATATGTGACGACACAGATGAAACGTCGAGCTCGACTGAGTCGTGTCCGACCACATCGGCAACAGCAGGATGTTTTGCTGTTTTAGGACAATGCAAGGCCACATGTCAGTCAGAAAAGCATGGAAGCGATTACAAAACTCGGATGGATAACACTGAAACGCGCGCCTCTCAGTCCTGACCTGGCTCCATGTGACTACTATCTCTTTGGGACACTGAAAGACTCTCTTCGTGGAACAAGGTTTGAAGATTATGACTCCCTTGTGCACGCTGCCAAACAGTGGCTCCAACAGGTTGGTCCAGAATATTGCCGTGCGGGTATAGAGGCGCTGGTTCCAAGATGGCTTAAGACAGTTGAGAGGGATGGAAATTATGTGGAGAAATGAAAATATTGTTCCTAAAGGATGTATCTACACACTGTAAATCTTTCAAACATGTAGAATAAAAGATGAATTTAAAAAAAATTGTGTGCATTTCTTTTGGAGTGACCCGCTTTTATTTGTTGATATGTTCTACATAACACGATTCAACATTGTGAATACAATCCATATACAACCTCTACATATGTAATCCCTATTTTTATAGTAATATCTGAGGCATATCCGTCGCATTTTAGCTATTGAAGGTCATGTAACTCCTGTAACTTGTTAGTTGCGTTGAAATTTGTGTGAACAGCTCGTGGTCATGCTGTTAGTATCGGTGTTTAAAGATCATCGATACCTGTGTTCAGTTCTCTATCGAGTCGGTTTTGCTTTCTCTTCGCTTTTGGATGTTTGCATTGCCCTGGTCATCATTTTATCATCACGGACGGACAAGTCGCCGAAGCGGGTTCAAATAAAAGGACTTGCACCAAGTTCTCGAACATTCCAACCATACTCTCCCAGCCAATAAAGCCGTAGGCACATTTCATTTCATTTTACTGATACTCGTGCGCAGCCATGGGCAACAGCTAGAACGCAGTGCTTACACAATCCTCAACGTGCTTAATCCGTGTCAGTCCCTACCACCATACCAATAATATATTTGGGAAAGTAACTCTCTTACATTTTTACGACTAAACCGCTGAACTGATATCCATGAAATCTGGCATAGGATGGTTTGAACCCTGATGAAGAAGGTAGGCTACTTCACGCAGTGTTTAGTACAATGTATTTATTGATCTGAAGAACATTTCCCAAGTTGAGGTAAAATATTTGCTCTTTGAAAATGATATTTACTCTTTAATTGGTTGATATGCTCTTCAAAGTAATCATTACTATGCTTATTCAATTCTCAGCATGTTTAATCTATGATCCTACACCAATACGAGTGTTATTAATTGCGAAAGCAGCCCACTCTGTTTTGTTTCCACAGCTCTACAGCTGAACCAATAGCCACGCGGGTTAGCATCGCGGTCTTGGGTTTCTTGTCACGGTACGTTCTGCTGCCCCCGTCGGAGGTTCGAGTCCTCCCTCGGGCATGGGCGTGTGTGTTGTTTTTAGCGTAAGTTAGTGTAAGTTACATTAAGTAGTATGTAAGCTTAGAGACCGACGACCTCAGCAGTTTGGTCCCATAAGACCTTACCGCAAATTTCCTAAAATTCCCACCAGAGTCAATTCTGATGGTATTTGGTATGGAGATAGCTTCAACCCCGAGGAAGACCGTAGGCTACTGTAGAAATCTGAATCTTTTTGAGTATTATTAACATTTTTAAATATGATGTAAGTGACTGGTATGCAGACGGCTCTGGTGCTATAGTCGGCGACTCATAGTGACTATAGATTATTCCATGACAGTGAAAATTGTGGGCGTGGTTTATGATATTGAGTTCCTGCAGCACCTGGCATAGTTGCATAGTTTTTGTGGAGATACAACAATAAAATCGGCCTTTAAGTACAAGAACCATATTTGAAACTGAAAACCGTAAGCCTCGCAAACATAAGTCTGATTTAGCGCATAGTTCTAAGAGAGCTCGAGCTGCAAAAGTTGCTCAAATCCAAGAAATCTCAGAGTAAAGTCCTTCTGAACTTGGATTCAGAACGTCAGGCGGTCTTAGGAGCTACACAGACACTAGAGCAATCACGAGCCCGTCGCGTCTTAAACGCTGAGTGCCACGCAAGCATTACATCTTTCAAAACGCTTGAAGATTCACAATTATGCCGTCATTTAAAGGCTGTAAGTCAAACTGAGGGGAGTATCCTTATATGTGCAACGTGAGAGGCTTTTGGTGAGGCTGCATTTGGTTATGATCTATTGACTGAATTTGCCAATCCTAGGGGATGTATCAAAAATTTTGGCACAACAAATCATTAAAATGGAAGAGATAAACGATTGGCAAGTATTTCTCTGGTTGCAAAATCTCACATCAAGGACTATCTAAGCCAGGGAGATTGCTAAGAACTCTACCGCCGCACAAGCGTGTGAGGTAACGGGCGAGTTGTGGCGCACTGATAATATTTTAAGTGCGGAGATGGCGTGGTAGCACTGCCCGCTCGGCAAGCCGGGGGTCGTCAGCAACCGCGTGGTGCCGAACGTTAGCGGGAGCAAGATGGGTAGCCCCATCGCGTGGTCCAGGCCGATTGCGTTGCTGGCAATTCCGTGTTAACGCTGTGTCAAGGATTGTGCTTTGTGTCGATGAAGGGGATTTGTATGCAGGGAGTCCCAAATATGGGGGACTTTGTGAAACCGTAATGGCAGACATTTCACAATTCATGTAGAAATTAATAATAGCCAGAGGAATCATGATACCTTAAACAGAAACATGTACGTTACCATTATTTTCACGACCATGCTGATGGTGTAATCAGATTTTCAATATCTTTAATAGTTTAAAGTTTAGTATCTGTCAGTAAATTATACAAGTAACACTTTCCAAAATCTAAACGGTTCATCCGATTTTGTCGATCACCGTGTCTTTAGAAAGATATTAGTGTAAACCTAAATTGGTATGAATTACACCCATGTAACTTGAATAGCACATGAGTTATTGGAGGTCAAAGTGGCCGATTACTTTCGATCTCGTCAGGCCATAAGTACCTCACAGTCGCACGAAAAAACGGTGGCAGCAATCTTAGAAATATATTTATTCGTCTATGTCTTTGTTTATATCCGATATACAGGGTGAGTCACCTAACATTACCGCTGGATATATTTCGTAAACCACATCAAATACTGACGAATCGATTCCACAGACCGAACGTGAGGAGAGGGGCTAGTGTAATTGCTTAATACAAACCATACAAAAATGCACGGAAGTATGTTTTTTTAACACAAACCTACGTTTTTTTAAATGGAACCACGTTAGATTTGTTAGCACATCTGAACATATAAACAAATACGTAATCAGTGCCGTTTGTTGCATTGTAAAATGTCAATTACATCCGGAGATATTGTAACCTAAAGTTGACTCTAGACAGGATGTTCGACGGGCGTTTCATAGGACGTGGAGGACGCATAAATTGGCCAGCCAGTTCTCCTGATCTTACACCTCTGGACTACTTTCTGTGGGGTACGTTAAAGGAGAATGTGTACCCTGATGTGCCTACAACCCCAGAGGATATGAAACAATGTATTGTGGCAGCCTGTGGCGACATTACACCAGATGTACTGCGGCGTGTACGACATTCATTAGCCGGCCGCGGTGGTCTAGCGGTTCTGGCGCTGCAGTCCGGAACCGCGGGACTGCTACGGTCGCAGGTTCGAATCCTGCCTCGGGCATGGGTGTGTGTGATGTCCTTAGGTTAGTTAGGTTTAAGTAGTTCTAAGTTCTAGGGGACTTATGACCTACGATGTTGAGTCCCATAGTGCTCAGAGCCATTTGACATTCATTACGCCAGAGATTGCAATTGTGTGCAGCAAATGATGGCCAATACATTGAACATCTATTGGCCTGCCATGTCGGGACAGACTCTATTCCACTCCGTAATTGAAAACGGAAACCACGTGTGTACGTGTACCTCACCCATCATGGTAATGTACATGTGCGTCAGTGAAAAAGACCAATAAAAAGGTGTTAGCATGTGGATGTAATGTGCTGTTCCAGTCTCTTCTGTACCTAAGGTCCATCACCGTGCTCTTTGGATCCCTACGTAATTCGGTGCTCTCCGATACACACGATCGAACAGCGGAGGAGTGGTACTCAAGCGTCAAATTTAGGTTACAATATCTCCGGATGTAATTAACATTTTACAATGCAACAAACGGCAATGAATACGTATTTGTTTATATGTTCAGATGTGCTAACAAAACTAACGGGGTTCCATTTAAAAAAACGTAGATTTGTGTTAAAAAACATACTTCCGTGCATTTTTTTATGGTTTGTATTAACCAAGTACACTAGCCCCTCTCCTCACGTTCGGTCTGTGGAATCGATTCGTCAGTATTTGATGTGGTTTACGAAATATATCCAGCGGTAATGTTAGGTGACTCACCCTGAATATCGGATATAAACAAAGACATAGACGAATAAATATGTTTCTAAGATTGCTGCCACCGTTTTTTCGTGTGACTGTGAGGTACTTATGGCCTGACGAGATCGAAAGTAATCGGCCACGGTAACGTTAGGTGACTCACGCTGTATACTATTCATGAAGAAATTGGTCAAATATTTACTGTGTTTCAGAAAGCACATAACATTAGGCTACTGGCCTACTTTTGCTTTTGTTTCTTTGATATATGTCTAATTTGTTTATGTATTTGATAGTGTGTGGTTGAGCGTGTTTGTGGTCCAGCCATAGGAATACTTATTTAATTTCAAGTTATTTAAATGTAAATCCGATATTTCGTATGTGTTTCAATATGTCTGTGAGTGTGTGTTGGCTTGGAGACATGGCGGGAGCGCTATAGCCAATCGCAGCGCTGGTTATTACGGTAGGCGACTACCGAAGTCAATGGAGGGACTGTATGGAAGTGGAGGAGGAGCATCTTGTGGTACAGGACATGGAGGGAGTGCTAGATGGGAAGACGGGACGGACGGTCGGAGGAAAAGACTTGGAGGGTTTTCAGCAGTTTGCGCGTGGTCGCGGAAGATAGAAATATTTCATAGTGCCGACTTGTGCACTTGTGAGATTTCCGTGGCTTCTGCAGTGAAGACGTAGTATGCATTTAGAAGTGAATATCTCGCGAGCTATGTTGTTGCTCATAACTAATTACATGAAGTAGGAATCTATTGTTTCCCTGTTATTCAACTTATATTTCATTTAATTGCTGGACCATCAACACCAATAAGTGTTTTACAGCAATAAATGGTATTCTTAAAGGTACTTCTGCTATTGTACTCATCACTGAAAATTGTTAAAATAGTACCTGCAGATTTTATTTAATTGTCAACTTTCATTTATAAATATCTATGTTACATTCAAAATTCGCAATTGCCGAGTGACAGGAACCTTCGACCATTCGATTCATGAATGTATTCATATTGTATACTGTAGACTCAGCAGTATTTGGCCGCTAATGCGGCAACTACGTATCCCAGCCCCTAGACAACGTAACCAGACAAAATTTTTAATATTTCACCTCTGAGTCTGAGGGTACGTAGTTGAGGGTCACATTTCCTTTTTTTTTTTTCAAAGCCCACAAGTGTAGTGAATCAAGGCAGTTTTGAATATAATTAGAAAATACAATGTATGCTTTCAGATTCGACACCCACGAAAATAACAGAAACACATTCATTATGTACCTACATACTGGCACTACACACAGTTTTCTTCACACATTCCACACCACCAAATGCATAGACTTCTAGTAAAATTATTAGCTTGATTACTCATATCACTCATCATAACAAAGCTACTGATCCCTGCGAAGCGGCGGGTAACAGCTAGTACAGTCATATTCCAGCGAGGTCTACAGATTGACTGTTGGCGTTGCTACGAAAATCCACTCGTAGTACGCATATAAAATACATAGAATTGCCTCCGATACATCATCCGTGGCGATTGGCTCTATACCGAGGACAATTAAATTACGCAGTTGACAATTTGTTAACGTCCAGCGGAAACGTTTCACAGCGCAGCTGGTTGTTGAACACGAAATTCGCTATTCATAACCATAATGTAGACACATAATTGACATGTAATATATTCTCGTTTACTTATTTAGACGCATCGCCCACACTCTTATACATCTCCATTAATTCGATTCCTAGGCAAAATCCGCACTTTCGTTTCTCGCACTTTAATTTTTTGCTACACATGTCCGCTCTACTCAAAACCACACCGAATCCCCACTGAACATCTATAGTACCTCATCACACTCACGTAACTATAAGTTTCGAAAAGCAGGTACTGGCCTGTAAAATTCATACGGTTAAAAAATGCAAATTTCATCAGTTTTATATAACAGCTTCCTCGACTACTGCAGAGACAGAGTCGTAGAACGGGCTACGGAAGAGTTGTTACGAAAAATCACCAAAGGGTTCCCACAGGGGTCCATGTGTGAATGCATATTCTGGGACATTGCTATCGAGCCGCTGATTGAAAAACTAGACAGAGATGACAGAGTAAAGGCTGTAATAGCGTACGCTGATTGGTTGCTCGTAGTGCTGTCGGGAAACTCAAGAAGACACTTTTAACTAAAGACTACACAGCTCGTCGCAGACATCAATGTATGGTGTAATAACAATACACTCACAATTGTAGCTATTAAAACGGTGTACTTACTGCTGAAAGGCGAACTTGAAAAAAACCCCAGCATCAGGCTAAATAACACAACTTCAGAACGCAAAAGAGTGACAAGATACCTTTGTTTACACATTGACGACAACTCCTGTTCACTGAGCATATCAAAAACTGGCTCTGAGCACTACGGGACTTAACTGCTGAGGTCATCAGTCCCCTAGAACTTAGAACTACTTAAACTAACATAACGACATCACACACATCCGTGCCCGAAGCAGGATTCGAACCTGCGACCGTAGCGGTCGCGCGTTTCCAGACTGTAGCGCCTAGAACCGCTCGGCCACACCGACCGGCCACTGAGTATATCAGACTTAAAACCGACAAAACAACGAAAATACCAGGGTCACTCGCAAAGAAATGCACACTATTTTTGTAAAAATAAAGTTTTCATTATGCATGTGTGAAAGTTTTATAGTGTGTAGATACATCCTTCCCGCTTTTTTTCAAACTTAGTTCAACCTGATCCCGTGAGTGGCGTCGTCACAGCATGTCTTCAAGATGGCTGCTACACTTGATATTCGTCAGAAGCAACGTGCTGACATAGAATTCCTGTGCTGTGAAAACGAGACAGCAGGAAACATTCACAAGAGGTCGAAAAAGGTGTATGGAGATGCTGCTGTCGATAGCAGTACAGTTAGTTGGTGGGCAAGCAGGTTACGTGATGAAAGCGGGCACGGCAATATTGAGGATTGTCCTCACAGCGGCAGGCCTCGTACTGCACACACTCCAGACAATGTGCAGAGAGTTAACGAATTGGTTACTGCTGACAGATGCATCACAGTGAACGAATTGCCACACTACGTTGGGATAGAGGAAGGAAGTGTTTGCGGAATACTGAAAGTGTTGGCGTTAAAAAAGGTTTGTGCCAGGTGGGTTCCCAGGATGTTGACAGTGGCTCACGAAGAAACAAGAAAAACGGTATGCAGCGAACTTTTGGAACAGTACGAGAATGGTGGAGATAAATTTCTTGGAAGAATTGTAACAGGTGATGGAACATGGCTCCATAATTTTTCACCAGAGACAAAGAGGCAATCAATGGAGTGGCATCATGCAAATTCACCCAAGAAAAAAAAAGTCAAAACCACACCTTTTGCTGGAAATGTTAGGACTCTTGCTTGTGGACATCATGCCAAGTGGAACCACCATAAATTCTAATGCATATGTGACGACACTGAAGAAACTTCAAGCTCGACTGAGTCGTGTTCGACCACATCGACAAAAGCAGGATGTTTTGCTGTTGCACGACAATGCACAGCCACATGTCAGTCAAAAAGCTATGCAAGCGATCACAAAACTCGGATGGACAACACTGAAACACCCGCCTAACAATCCTGACTTGGCTCCATGTGTCTATCATCTCTTTGGGAAATTGAAAGGCTCTCTTCGTGGAAGAAGGTTTGAAGATGATGATTCCCTTGCGTACGCTGCCAAACAGTGGCTTCAACAGGTTGGTGCAGAATTTTACCGTGCAGGTATACAGGCGCTGGTTCCAAGATGACGTAAGACAGTTGAGAGGGATGGAAATTATGTGGATAAATGAAAATATTGTTCCTAAAGGATGTATATACACACTGTAAAACTTTCAAACATGTAGAATAAAAGATGAATTAAAAAAAAATTGTGTGTATTTCTTTTGGAGTGACCCTCGTAATGCATAAATTAGCAAAGCAACAAAATATAGAATCACATAAAGACAGTGCATACACATCACATCGTCCTACTCGAATCTATGCTTTGCAGCGAGCACCTGCACTCCTCGACCGAGGCTTGCGACACATAATCATTGCGAGACGTGGCCAAAGAAGTGCTCTGATCAGTACGCCGGGGTCATCGGCACATCATCGGCGGAGGCAGTATGCTTGGTGATGGGAGTTTGCCCCGTTTACATCTCCATCCGTAAAGGAGCAGCAGCGTTCTGCTTGAAGAAACGCTGACGGGACAAGGTTTTAGAAATTATAGGAGAGGACATCACAGAAAGGCACCAAACAAACCGCTGTCGAAGTGATATCTGGCAAAGAAAATGGGATTCTGCGGACAAGGGGCGTCGCGTGTACACCCTTTACCCAATCATCAAGGGACAAATTAGGCTAAAACACATACATCCCGCAACTTGTTATGGTCAATTTCCTCACGGGCCATGGTCCATAAGTAGAATATCTCCATCGGTTGCAGAGAACTGAGAGATCGTGAGCATGTCAGTTTACATTGCAACAGACTCACGTATATACGGCCCCGAACTGAATATGACAACTTAAGACAATATCTACGATAGCCTGACGAGTTGAGCATACTCAGTGACATAACCGATAATGCTTCACGTAATTTACACGAATTATAGAAACAAGAACAAACGCATACACAAATAACAGCAATCACACGAACATGAGAGCAGGATACTTGGAGTGATACGGACACAGACACATACACAAACACAAAAGCAGATTCAGTCCTGAAACAGATGCAGACACTGAGATTAATATACAGACTTGGATATAAGAAACACTAAATTAAGGAGCACAGAAATTGACCAACTGTCGTTTCAATATCTTGAGTAATAAGTGTAATTTGAATGCTGTAAATGTTTATTAAGCTTCGATAAAATAACATCTGTTAAGAAGATGTTGTAATGATGTAATATAAGAGTAATACAACACATGTCTATGCAAATAAATTGTTAAATGAGTGTTAAAGATACATCTTTTACGCTACGCTGCCGAGCCCTCACACCCGAGATAGCTAGCTAGTGGCATCTCTAATACATACCTATGAACTTTGCTAATACGTTTTATTTCTCCTTCTTAAATGCCAGATAGCTGTTATTTTAGAAAAAGTAAGTGGTAGTATGTCGTAACCTGTTTGTATCTTCCTAAACTTCTATCTTCTATTCATAAATCGTTCATTGTAAGTTTTCCATTTCGTAATTACTTTTAAGTCTATATGTACTTAAAGCTGCAATACTATTAATCCCTCCTGGACGTAATAAATATCAAATAACTTCACATTATGAACATGTACAATTTCATGTTGTCAAAATATGGCTTGTTTTAATAATTAGGTGGCAGGTCGTTTGTAAATGGAAGCAGCAAATAAATAAGTAACAATCAATCTGAGCTACATAGAAGCCAGGGCACACTTTAAAGTGGGGCTAGCTGCATTCATTCATTTTTTGGGTGCAGTCTCGGCAATGTGTCGAAGACATAACCAGTCAGTTTATGCAGAATCATAGCGTACAGGGAATTAATGTGTTTTTAGTGTGTCCATACATATGCAGCACTGAAAACGAAAATCATCGTCCAGAAAATAATGCCCCAAGCCAGTCTAAACAAGTGCCTACACCTTGTTTGGTCTAAAAGTAAATACAAGAGTGCATTTTGGACGAGCCACAGCTTCGATGGAAAGGTAAAAAAGTTACGATACAACAGCACACAGTGTTCTTCAGATTCATGGAGAGATGTCAGCTTTCTAAGCATTAGGCTGGGTATAACACTTTGCAAATAAATATGGTTCAAATGGCTCTGAGCACTATGGGACTTAACATCGACGGTCATCAGTCCCCTAGAATTTAGAACTACTTAAACCTAACTAACCTAAGGACATCACACAACACCCAGTCATCACGGAGCAGAAAACATCCCTGACCCCGCCGGTAATCGAACCCGGGAACCCGGGCGTGGGAAGCGATAACGCTACCGCACGACCACGAGCAGCGGACACACGTTGCAGGGATATGAAGTGTAATGATCACTTAGGCTCAATCGTAGGTAAAACAAGTGGGAGACTTCGGTTTTATTGGTAGGATACTAGGGAAATGCAGTCCTCAACGGGGATTGAATGCTAATCACTAATGTGACCCATCCTGGAACATGGGTCAGATGCGTCGACCCGCACAAAATCCTGATTACAAGGAATATTGAACGAATACTGAGAAGGGAGCACCAATGTTCCTAGTTTTGTTTGATCCATGGAAGGGTGTCACAGGGACGTTCAAGGAACTGAACTGGCAGACGTTTGAAGATGAATACTATCCCGAAAAATCCTACATACAAAGTATCAAAAACTTGTTTTAAATAATGAATCTACAGATATACTACATTTCCCCTACGTATCGCCCTCCCCCCCCCCCCCCCACAGGAATCCTGAAGGAAAGATTAGGTTGAAAGTTAACCCTGTGCCGGCTGCGGTGGTCTAGCGGTTCTGGCGCTGCAGTCCGGAACCGCAGGACTGCTACGGTCGCAGGTTCGAATCCTGCCTCGGGCATGGGTGTGTGTGATGTCCTTAGGTTAGTTAGTTTTAAGTAGTTCTAAGTTCTAGGGGACTTATGACCTAAGATGTTGAGTCCCATAGTGCTCAGAGCCTTTTGAACCATTTTTTTGAGTTAACCCTGTGGGGCTGTTGTAAATGGGAGTGAAGCAAAGTTTACTATAGTTCTAACAACTTTTTTTTTCAAAAGGAGAAAAAACAGACATAAATTATACTATAAAAGTTATTGATTGAATTCAGTGGTTTAAGAGTACAATGGACAAGTATCCTGGGTGGCAGAAGTGAGTCATGTACTCCGGCGCTAAAAATGTGGATAACGCAATCTGAATTGATCTGATGCTGAGCACACTTTGATTGGTCAAACCTACAGTAATTTCAGTACATAGGTGCAGCTGAGAGCAAGTGGCGATTGAGACCTGTACGCCCTGACAATGTTGGAGCAGCAGTACATTAACCTGTTTGCTTCGTGCGGCGATGTAACTTGCCGCTGGCGAGATGTGTGCGACGGAGGTGAGACGTGGAGGCGGCACCTGTCAATCGATCGCGACCATGAAAGAAATGCAAAAATCTCAAGGTCTCGCAACGGATCGCTATTTACCCTCTACCAGAGCACTGAAATCACGGTAGATTTCAGTGTGTGATACACTCATTCGCTGGACACACCAAGGGCCAATTTGGCTCACTACAACAGAGTGCACAAGGGTACCAAACGTCAAGACTGGTAATCCAAAAACGAATAAGTGTTCCCTTGGCGAACGAGAAGTCAAGACATTTGAAGTCACACTGTCGGTACAGTAAGAATTTAACCATAGGCTCCACAGTCTAAACTACCCGCAAGTGATGTCAGTCTAAGAACAGGTCCCAAGTACCTACCACACATGCCAGAGCTTCGTTCAGAAGACTTACCAGACCTCACACCTCTTCCAAAAAATCCGTTTTCCTGGAAAGTATATCAACGACCCCACCTTCACGAGGTCTTGAGCTAATCACAGGGCACTAGAGGCGCTAAATTTCCTCTCCCACATGACAGCAAAAACTCATGTCAAACCAGGGCAAGAATTAAGAAACCTGCATCTCTGGAAAAAAAGAAACCGCCAATTACTGGCTTTTTCAATTTTTTCAGAGGTGTAATAAACATTCTCCAAATGTTTCTCAGACGTTACCGTTTCTTATACAACCGAGGTGGCTGATGGAAGTGGTTCACAGGCCTATTTGCAGTATTGGCAGACACAGGAACTTGTGAGTTTTTATTACGCGTGGCTCTGCACACAATGCCTGGTTTAGAGTTACACTTTGTAGATGCGTTCCTTCAGTCTGTCACCCCTAGACCAGCCTTCCACTGGTGCTACTGCAGGTACCTCGGCATTGTTCTGCTGGAGACCTGTCTTGAGGAGTGGATGCCCTGTTTGACCTATACAGCTGTGGACCTGTCCAGCAAAATTTATTGAGGGATGGGCTCGCCGCCAATTCCTTTCAACTCCAAACATGCCGTTTCTACGAGCTAAGAACCATAAAAATACCTCATGCTTTTAGCACCCTACCAGGCTCCATCAACATCTGTTCAGGCCATGAACTTTCTAGAGTCTCGCTCAAGGTGCGTCAGGTTATAATAATAAAATCTTTAATGATTTTCTGTATGCGGAAAATAGGTGAGAGAGTAGCTTGTCCTCTCTCAATGTTAATTACAGCGGGCACAGAGGCATTTAAACCTTCTTTCCAAATGAATGGAACGAGAAAAATCCCAAGTAAATTGTGCACAGTGAGATGTACCCTCTGCCGTGCATTTCACTGTGGTTTTCAGGGTATAGATGTAGTTGTAGGAGGAGCGCTATTAGAACAAGATGTTTAGTAAGTGTTGGTTTTATAGTGTGATAAAAGAGAATATAGTTCTAGGGAAAGTTTTGCAGAATACTGAGGGAGAGAGGATACTGAGATGTAGTCCTCTTACTGCGGAAACTGATATGGGAAATTTTGTGGCAGGTCACTCAGCACTTTGGCCATCTGTGTAAGAGATCACTACCAGTCTGTGACACTGCTGTTGAAGACGTGGTCTAGTCTGACCAATCCAAAGCTTCATGTAATACCCAGTTCGCAGACATGCTTCCATCTCATCCACACAGGTGTGAATGCCGAGTATTACATGATTCACAAAATTATTGACAAGGGTACTCACGTTAAGTGGTTGAGTGCATTTGTACCTGTCAGTGTATGGTTTGTCTCTGTACAATAACTAACAGCCAATCTTATCACAGGCTTTTGTAAATACACCATATCGTCATCTTTTTTTCGATACCCTTCTCTTTCTTTGTCTTCATTAACTTCTACCAACCAGTTTGATTAAATTTTGTTACCTAGAGAGCTAGTCTTCCTTTGCTCATTCTTTCGAGATGTTCCATCCAATTTCCCTCGTTCTCTTGAGTTTTACTGAGGATCTTGAATGTATTCAGTTCTTCCCTAACTTCCGAAACTGGAACTCTATGTGCTGTTGGGCATACATTTGCTACTCATAGAAAGCCCATCTCAGCTGCTTGCCTGCAACTCTCTTGGCATTTATTTGCAAGCCATGATTCATTTCCGTGAACAAGCATTTGGACCATCGTGTTTATTTCCTCGATTTATTTTTTAGGTATTTGTTTATAGTTCAACATATATTCCCAAACTTTATTGATTTCTTCTCTACGCTTTTGTCGTACACATACATACTTTGCTACAGAAATGTTTGACCTGCTCAACTGCTGTATTATTAATGACAATTTTTGTCCGTACAGGCTCTTTCCCTGTAAAAACAATTTTGTCTTCTTTTTAGAAGTCGTCAGATAGTACGCTCCACCAAGCTTAACTAATAAATTTATTCTCTGTTGTAGGCAGTCTTCATTCTCTGAGCGCAATGTGGCTACGTTTGCATGTAAAAGGCAGTTGAAGCGATATTTTCCGATAATCTTAATTTCCCCGCTAAATATCTCATTCCAATTTCGGATTTCATCTTCAAAATAAATGCCAAAACGTTAGGGTTAAATGCTTCAGCATAGTTTGACTCCTTCATTTATAGTTAAAGGCTTTGTTAGAGTACCATTGATATCCAAAATTGCGGTCATGTGTTTGTATAGATTCTATATATGTTTATTAGGTTCTGTGGATATCCCTTTTTGTGCATAATTCTCCACAGATTTTCTTTGCCAACATTATGGAATGCCTTGATAAAGTTAATAAATGCTGTATGACGTGCCCTTTAACACTACCTCTATTATTCGATCATTTGTTTACTTACAAATATTTCATGTGCTGTCGACCTGCCACTTCCAAAAATCCCGTTTGTTTTTCGCCTAATAACCTCTCATCTATAGCATATAGCTCTTTGTTTACTATTCTTGAGTAACTTTTTTGTGCTGTCCAGTAAATTGCTTCCTTTAGGGTTATCGCAGTTAATTTGATCTACCTTTTGGAAAGTGGTATTACTTTTGTTTGTGACCATACTTCTGGAATTACTCCATTTCTCGAGCAAATATTAATTAAGCGTAGTACGTTACTCAATGCTGTAACAATGCATCAATTACGCCATTCATACACGTGAGTTTTCTGCTATTTGGGGTTGAGACCATGTCTCAGTTCATTCATACACGCTATTTTACTTTCATCCTCATTACTTTTTATGGAGAATGCTTCTTCATACCAGAAATTCTTGAAACGTTTTATCCACTTTGCTTGTTGGATGTCATTTCACTGAACAACTTCTTTTTCTGTTGAACTGAACATTTCCGTTGTGCTGTAAGGTATCATCTTCCCTCCGTGAGTATCGTCTTCTACGACGCTTTTAAATGTATCCCCAAATTACTGAGAACTTCGTTTAATTTCTCGACTTGCTGCCTTTCTCTCTTGTTTTTAAATTTACTGGTTCTCCTTTGTTGGTTCAGTGAAATAAAGATAAGCCTCGGGGGTTGTCTTTAAAACTATATTTAATTCTGGTGTCAAAAAAGATGACCACTTCTTCCTCTTGTGCTCTTCACGTCTTCTATAGCTACCTCAGTTGCTTTCTTAACTCCACTTCCTATAATTTTCAGTTCCGTTTCTAACTGTGCGACTGTTCTTTCGGCTGTCTTTGTATCTTTAGGCTGTTCTTTCTGCTCTAGTTCTTCATTATATCTCCTCTGGTACAGATTTGTTATGCTATATTCATTTCGAAGAAACAGTATGCGGATTTCTTTCTTTACCCTTCCTTCTGTCAGCTGATTGCCGTTTCTCCATTTGGTGTAAATGTGTGTTCGAGATATCTCCAAGAAACGGTCAGAACTTATGTTATTATCCTGGTAAGTTCTTGCATCCCTTATCTTACAATTCAATATTCTGTAATGATATTGCTGTCAATAATACACTGACCATGTGTACTTACTGACACCTTATTCGCAGAGCAAAGTAGTTGTTATTTTTAGTTTTTTGAAAACAACAAAAAAAATCTTTGCTTCTTCAATTGTTATTTACGTCGTTTGTAACATAATTCCTCTATCCTTTGGAGTAACTTTGGTTTCTGTTCTTGTGTTTGAATCTGTCAATACTAATTTTTGTTACAGTTGTTCAAAACTGATTCCAGTTTGACATACAAATTTATTTTCAGTCAGCAACTGTATAAATTGCAGTGCCACTAAAATATTGTTTTTGGAGGGGTTCCGCCTTGAGAAAAACACAATTTTTCCGTCTCTTTTATTTCCCACACATGTTTCGCTGAAGTTACAGCATCATCAGTTTTCTTTTCTAATTAATAAAAAAGGAAAAATACTCTTTATTGTTTTTACACATATAAATTTGAGTTTTTAAGACAGTATTCACAAAGTTGGAAAATGGGCGAAGTTTTGTATATATATATCCTATCTGTGTATTGAGCAAACAGTAGAGGAAATAGAAGAGAAAATTGACGTAGGAATTTAAGTCCAGGGAGAAGAAATAAAAACCTTATGGTTTGCCAATGACGTTGTAATTCTGTTAGAGACAGCAAGGGACTTGGAAGAGCACTAGAACGGAATAGAGGATATAAGATGAACATCAATAAAAGCAAACCGAGGATAATGGAATGCAGTCGAATTAAATCAGGTGACGCTGAAGGAATTACTAAGGAAATGAGACACTTAAAGTAGTTGATGAGTTTTAGCATTTGGAAAGCGAAATAACTGATGATGGTCAGAGTAGGGAGGATGTAAAAGTAGACTGGCGGGATGCCAAGAAAAGCATTTCCCAAGAAGAAAAATTTGATAACATCGAGTTTACATCTAAGTGTCGGGAAGTTTTTTCTGAAAGTATTTATATGGAGTAGAAATGTATGGAAGTGAATCACGGACGATAAACAGTTTAGACAAGAAAAAACGCTTTTGAGATGTGGTGCTACAGGAGACTGCTAAAGATTAGATGGTTAGATCACGTAACTAGTGACAAGATACTGAATGCAACTGAGCAGAAGAGAAATTTGTGGTACATCCTGACTACAAGAAGGGATCAGTTGGTAGGGCACTCAAACATGGAACTTTGTGTCGAAAAGTTCTTTGTTTCGAAATTTTACGAATGGGAATGTTATGATTAGCCTGGACATTAACTAATTCTGTGTGGAAGTTTTTGTGTGTATGCTTTTGCAATATTTTTCACTTTTCTGGTTTTACTGTGACGATCTCCACCATCACTGTTTGCAAACTGCAAAAACAAGATGGCGGACTGTCGAATAGTTGAATGTGTTATGAATGGGAGTTTCGAATGTTTGTGACGTGTGTGTGTGTGTGTGTGTGTGTGTGTGTGTGTGTGTGTGTGTGTGTGTGTGTGTGTGTGTCTGTGCCTGTGCCTGTATGAGAGAGAGAGAAAGAGAGAGAGCAGGTGAGTGAGCGTGGGTTTTATTTATTTAATTACATATTTATTATTTTCGTTAATTTTGTATGTGTGTGTGTGTGTGTGTGTGTGTGTGTTCTTGGAGAGAGCTTGAGGTATTCATGGGCTGGTGTTTTCAATGAACTCTTTGAGGGCATACAACAGAGTTCTGTTGCAGAGAACGGTGTATTCATTTATTATTTCTTATCTTCAACTATGGCTTTGTAAGGTGTAATCCAACACCTTCCATGAAAACCCTGACATGATAAGCAAATCCAGTAGTACGTCACATAGCTCCGAATAAATCGTGACATTAAATTAACCAAAGTAATACGAGTAACGAGTGAGCAAATGGAATACCATAGACTAACACAAGAATGCCTAAATGCATGTCATACCTTCCCACTGTGAGACAGACGCAGTTCCGAGGGGAGAAACGAGAACAGAAGCCGAGAGCAGAACCGTGTTAAGCGAGAAGGCCCTACGATAAGGGACGGACACCCACGTCGCCAGCTAACCGCTACGACCACACCACCCGCTAGTTTTTAGCGTGAGATTTTTTCGCGTCTCTGTTACGTTAGGACCACCCCCCAGCCCATGTTAAAAGCTAGAGCCCTCCATAAGAACAGTATAGATCTTACGATAACACAAAAAGGGCTACACCACCCACAAGTTTTAGCGTGAGACTTTTTCGCGTCTCTCTTACGTTGCAAACTTTAAAAAACATTGCCCCACCACGAAAAGTATAATGTTTCTCATTGGATAGACAGAATTTTTGTAGGCGGAGCTTAAGGTTAACATTGAGGCCCTGATTGGTCAGATGGAAACACAGCCAGATAGTTTTTTTAAACCAACTTCAGTAAATAGTAGTAAAGAGAAGTTAGGAGCGAGTTGCTTCGGAGAGGGCGAGCTGGACAGAGCTGCGCCAGCCGCCGCCCACTGACGAACACTGACAAGGTAACGAACACACGCGATGCAGCATTTTTGAGTGCATAAGGCTTCACTCAGAACTGCAGAAGTCTCATCTGTTACAACCCGTTTTTGCGTAATACTAGTGTCGATCGTCAATTAAAGCTCATGGTGTTCACATTTGCCACTTGAAGTAAAAATCTGAAACGCGATGATTTTTCTGTTATATAGTTATTGAGAAGCCACATCAGCCACTGTAATTTACGACAAGTTAGATAAGTAATTAAAGATAATTGAGGGTCACTGTAGACCATTTTTATAGTTTTGTCTTATGTGAAACTTAATTTTAATCTAGATTATAGATGTGAAATGGCATAGGTCATCCTTCGATCCATTGTAGAACTTGAAACCCATTCAGGGAATATTAGTTCACATTTTTGTTGAACGCAGTTGGTTTTTACCATCCTGTATTAAAACATTTCCTTTTATCAATAGTGCAATTTATAAACGATATATTGTGAGTAGAATAAAATTTCCAATGGTAAACTTAACTGCTTTTTCGACGTTATTTTACCAGCTAACTAAAAATAGGAAAGCCTTGAACCCCTTCCACTAAATTTAGTTAGTATTAAGATTCTTTTACAGGGAGTGCAGTGGAGCTGACGCTGAAATCATTAAGTATTTGTTTATATCATCGCTAGTCTCACTGAACTCTTCTGAATTCTACATGTCACGTGTGGTCTGGCGTCTCCTTACCAGCAACAGGTCCCAGGTTCAAACTATTCAATTCCCTAAAAACACCCTCAGAGCGTCGTTGCGCGAAAGTGGTAGGGAGACACGATATAGAACAAACAGACACCACGCAGAATGTTTAGAGCTTTTTGTGCTTGATAGCTTTCTTCAGTTATTACTTATTTGGGCGCGGGCTCTCGCCGCATTTGAGAGTTTTCAAATCACTGTTGATGTCTGTTTCATCTTGTTCAGAAAATGTAGAATGACAGCTGTAACCTTTTAATGCTCTTCTGCCTTCTGTGTGTCTGGTATTAACATTTCTGTTATTCTGTTCTATACAGGGTGCTACAAAAGGTACGGCCAAACTTACAGGAAACATTCCTCACACACAAATAAAGAAAAGATGTTTTGTGGACATGTGTCCGGAAACGCTTAATTTCCATGTTAGAGCTCATTTTAGTTTCGTTAGTATGTACTGTACTTCCTCGATTCACCGCCAGTTGGGCCAATTGAAGGAAGGTAATGTTGACTTCGGTGCTTGTGTTGACTTGCGACTCATTGCTCTACAGTACTAGCATCAAGCACATCAGTACGTAGCATCAACAGGTTAGAGTTCATCACGAACGTGGTTTTGCAGACAGTGCAATGTTTACAAATGCGGAGTTGGCAGATGCCCATTTGATGTATGGATTAGCACGGGGAAATAGCCGTGGCGCGGTACGTTTGTATCGAGACAGATTTCCAGAACGAAGGTGTCCCGACAGGAAGATGTTCGAAGCAATAGATCGGCGTCTTAGGGAGCACGGAACATTCCAGCCTATGACTCGCGACTGGGGAAGACCTAGAACGACGAGGACACCTGCAATGGACGAGGAAATTCTTCGTGCAGTTGACGATAACCCTAATGTCAGCGTCAGAGAAGTTGCTGCTGTACAAGGTAACGGTGACCACGGCACTGTATGGAGAGTGCTACGGGAGAACCAGTTGTTTCCGTACCATGTACAGCGTGTGCAGGCACTATCAGCAGCTGATTGGCCTCCACGGGTACACTTCTGCGAATGGTTCATCCAACAATGTGTTAATCCTCATTTCCGTGCAAATGTTCTCTTTACGGATGAGGCTTCATTCCAACGTGATCAAATTGTAAATTTTCACAATCAACATGTGTGGGCTGACGAGAATCCGCACGCAATTGTGCAATCACGTCATCAACATAGATTTTCTGTGAACGTTTGGGCAGGCATTGTTGGTGATGTCTTGATTGGGCCCTATGTTCTTCCACCTACGGTCAATGGAGCACGTTATCATGATTTCATACAGGATACTCTACCTGTGCTGCTAGAACATGTGCCTTTACGACACATGTGGTTCATGCACGATGGAGCTCCTGCACATTTCAGTCGAAGTGTTCGTACCCTTCACAACAACAGATTCGGTGACCGATGGATTGGTAGAGGCGGACCAATTCCATGGCCTCCACGCTCTCCTGACCTCAACCCTCTTGTCTCTCATTTATGGGGGCATTTGAAAGCTCTTGTCTACGCAACCCCAGTACCAAATGTAGAGACTCTTCGTGCTCGTATTGTGGACGGCTGTGATACAATACGCCATTCTCCAGGGCTGCATCATCGCATCAGGGATTCCATGCGACGGAGGGTGGATGCATGTATCCTCGCTAACGGAGGACATTTTGAACATTTCCTGTAACAAAGTGTTTGAAGTCACGCTGGTACGTTCTGTTGCTGTGTGTTTCCATTCCATGATTAATGTGATTTGAAGAGAAGTAATAAAATGAGCTCTAACATGGAAAGCAAGCGTTTTCGGACACATGTCCACATAACATATTTTCTTTCTTTGTGTGTGAGGAATGTTTCCTGAAAGTGTGGCCGTACCTTTTTGTAACACCCCGTATAAATTGATTTGCAGTTCTGGGATGTCAACTGCTAAATACCAGGTGTGTTATGTCCGTCTGTGCTTGTATTGTTTGTTGCCCTTATTTTTCTCTGCATCGAGTTGTCTGTCCTGTAGGCTACATATAGCTCTTGTTTTTTTTTTTATTTCTGCTGTAGCTGTGAGTGCAGCAGTTGCCTCTTTTTATTGGTGTTTCTTGTTCATGTGTGTTTCTGTTTGAGTTTGTGTTCTGTATGTCTGTGTCTGTAAGGCATTGAAGGGCTGATTTTTTTTGTGTGCAAGATGTCCTGTTTAATCTTGTTTTAATTTTTTGATTTAGTTTCTCCGTAATGTTTGCATGATATCCATTCTCTGCAGCTATTTTTTCGATTGTCTGTAATTAATTTTTGTAGTTGTTTTCACTGAGTAGGGTTTTGCTCAGTCTGTGCAGCACATATTGGAACCTGGTTAGTTGTACACAGTTGGATGATTAGAGCATTTATGTGTGACTGAGCTGGTGGTGGTGACTTTACTGGATATTGGGAACTGGTGTTGACTGTTGAGTCTGTACATTGTCAGGGCAAGGAAATTTAACGTTTTATTATTCTCTGTTTTTATGCTGTACTTTACTTCCCCCCCATGAACCATGGACCTTGCCGTTGGTGGGGAGGCTTGCGTGCCTCAGCGATACAGATAGCCGTACCGTAGGTACAACCACAACGGAGGGGTATCTGTTGAGAGGCCAGACAAACGTGTGGTTCCTGAAGAGGGGCAGCAGCCTTTTCAGTAGTTGCAGGGGCAACAGTCTGGATGATTTACTGATCTGGCCTTGTAACAATAACCAACACGGCCTTGCTGTGCTGGTACTGCGAACGGCTGAAAGCAAGGGGAAACTACGGCCGTAATTTTTCCAGAGGGCATGCAGCTTTACTGTATGATTAAATGATGATGGCGTCCTCTTGGGTAAAATATTCCGGAGGTAAAATAGTCCCCCATTCGGATCTCCGGGCGGGGACTACTAAAGAGGATGTCGTTATCAGGAGAAAGAAAACTGGCGTTCTACGGATCGGAGCGTGGAATGTCAGATCCCTTAATCGGGCAGGTAGGTTAGAAAATTTAAAAAGGGAAATGGATAGGTTAAAGTTAGATATAGTGGGAATTAGTGAAGTTCGGTGGCAGGAGGAACAAGACTTTTGGTCAGGTGACTACAGGGTTATAAACACAAAATCAAATAGGGGTAATGCAGGAGTAGGTTTAATAATGAATAGGAAAATAGGAATGCGGGTAAGCTACTACAAACAGCATAGTGAACGCATTATTGTGGCCAAGATAGATACGAAGCCCACACCTACTACAGTAGTACAAGTTTATATGCCAACTAGCTCTGCAGATGACGAAGAAATTGAAGAAATGTATGATGAAATAAAAGAAATTATTCAGATAGTGAAGGGAGACGAAAATTTAATAGTCGTGGGTGACTGGAATTCGAGTGTAGGAAAAGGGAGAGAAGGAAACGTAGTAGGTGAATATGGATTGGGGCTAAGAAATGAAAGAGGAAGCCGCCTGGTAGAATTTTGCACAGAGCACAACTTAATCATAGCTAACACTTGGTTTAAGAATCATGATAGAAGGTTGTATACATGGAAGAACCCTGGAGATACTAAAAGGTATCAGGTAGATTATATAATGGTAAGACAGAGATTTAGGAACCAGGTTTTAAATTGTAAGACATTTCCAGGGGCAGATGTGGACTCTGACCACAATCTATTGGTGATGACCTGTAGATTAAAACTGAAGAAACTGCAAAAAGGTGGGAATTTCAGGAGATGGGACCTGGATAAACTGAAAGAACCAGAGGTTGTACAGAGTTTCAGGGAGAGCATAAGGGAACAATTGACAGGAATGGGGGAAAGAAATACAGTAGAAGAAGAATGGGTAGCTTTGAGGGATGAAGTAGTGAAGGCAGCAGAGGATCAAGTAGGTAAAAAGACGAGGGCTAGTAGAAATCCTTGGGTAACAGAAGAAATATTGAATTTAATTGATGAAAGGAGAAAATATAAAAATGCAGTAAATGAAGCAGGAAAAAAGGAATACAAACGTCTCAAAAATGAGATCGACAGGAAATGTAAAATGGCTAAGCAGACATGGCTAGAAGACAAATGTAAGGATGTAGAGGCTTATCTCATTAGGGGTAAGATAGATACTGCCTACAGGAAAGTTAAAGAGACCTTTGGAGATAAGAGAACCACTTGTATGAACATCAAGAGCTCAGATGGAAACCCAGTTCTAAGCAAAGAAGGGAAAGCAGAAAGGTGGAAGGAGTATATAGAGGGTCTATACAAGGGCGATGCACTTGAGGACAATATTATGGAAATGGAAGAGGATGTAGATGAAGATGAAATGGGAGATACGATACTGCGTGAAGAGTTTGACAGAGCACTGAAAGACCTGAGTCGAAGCGAGGCCCCCGGAGTAGACAACATTCCATTGGAACTACTGACGGCCTTGGGAGAGCCAGTCCTGACAAAACTCTACCATCTGGTGAGCAAGATGTATGAAACAGGCGAAATACCCTCAGACTTCAAGAAGAATATAATAATTCCAATCCCAAAGAAAGCAGGTGTTGACAGATGTGAAAATTACCGAACAATCAGTTTAATAAGCCACAGCTGCAAAATACTAACACGAATTCTTTACAGACGAATGGAAATACTAGTAGAAGCCGACCTCGGGGAAGATCAGTTTGGATTCCGTAGAAATACTGGAACACGTGAGGCAATACTGACCTTACGACTTATCTTAGAAGAAAGATTAAGGAAAGGCAAACCTACGTTTCTAGCATTTGTAGACTTAGAGAAAGCTTTTGACAATGTTGACTGGAATACTCTCTTTCAAATTCTGAAGGTGTCAGGGGTAAAATACAGGGAGCGAAAGGCTATTTACAATTTGTACAGAAACCAGATGGCAGTTATAAGAGCCGAGGGACATGAAAGGGAAGCAGTGGTTGGGAAGGGAGTAAGACATGGTTGTAGCCTCTCCCCGATGTTATTCAATCTGTATATTGAGCAAGCAGTAAAGGAAACAAAAGAAAAATTTGGAGTAGGTATTAAAATCCATGGAGAAGAAATAAAAACATTGAGGTTCGCCGATGACATTGTAATTCTGTCAGAGACAGCAAAGGACTTGGAAGAGCAGTTGAACGGAATGGATGGTGTCTTGAAGGGAGGATATGAGATGAACATCAACAAAAGCAAAACGAGGATAATGGAATGTAGTCGAATTAAGTCGGGTGATGTTGAGGGTATTAGTTTAGGAAATGAGACACTTAAAGTAGTAAAGGAGTTTTGCTATTTGGGGAGCAAAATAACTGATGATGGTCGAAGTAGAGAGGATATAAAATGTAGACTGGCAATGGCAAGGAAAGCGTTTCTGAAGAAGAGGAATTTGTTTACATCGAGTATAGATATAAGCGTCAGGAAGTCATTTCTGAAAGTATTTGTATGGAGTGTAGCCATGTATGGAAGTGAAACATGGACGGTAAATAGTTTGGACAAGAAGAGAATAGAAGCTTTCGAAATGTGGTGCTACAGAAGAATGCTGAAGATTAGATGGGTAGATCACATAACTAATGAGGAAGTATTGAATAGGATTGGGGAGAAGAGAAGTTTGTGGCACAACTTGACCAGAAGAAGGGATCGGTTGGTAGGACATGTTCTGAGGCATCAAGGGATCACCAATTTAGTATTGGAGGGCAGCGCGGAGGGTAAAAATCGTAGGGGGAGACCAAGAGATGAATACACTAAGCAGATTCAGAAGGATGTAGGTTGCAGTAGGTACTGGGAGATGAAGAAGCTTGCACAGGATAGAGTAGCATGGAGAGCTGCATCAAACCAGTCTCAGGACTGAAGACCACAACAACAACACACTTTACTTTTGGATGAACAGTGTTCATGTCATTGTGGAGTTGTGGAATACAAGTGGGTGTTTCATCTCTATGGAATATGATGTCATCTACGTAGCGATACCAATACATTTTCCTGTATTGCTTGAACCTAACTAGTGTTTCAAATATTTCTTTTCGATGTGACTCAGGAAGATGTCTGCAAGGAATCCGCTGACTTTTGCCCCATGAGAAGCCTATGTTGTTCTGTGTAAAACTGGTTGTCAAATGAGAAACACTTTTGGTCTGTGCTCCATTGTAGAATGATAGCTATTTCTTTTATGTGGAGTCTGGGAATATCTTTCTGTTGTTGTAATTGTTGTTTGATTATAGAGATGGTTGAACTGATGGGGATATTTGTTTACATGGATTGATTGTGAAATGATGAGAGTACAGCTGTTGTCTGTCTTTTTTGTATCTCTTCTTTTGTGGTGATTATGTTTCTCTTTGTACATACACAATGTTTCTGGAAGTATGTGACTATTTCTCTAGTTAGGTGATATGTGGGTGCCCTTCTGAAATTTACCACCAGACATAACAAAATCTCCTTCTTGTGGAGCTGTAGTAGGCTGTTCAGTGTGCGTGCACTGTTTTTTTTTAATTTTAGTCACTTCATTTTCAGTTTTGTGAGTATGCGTGAGGTATTTTTTATAACTGTCTGTGTTCTTCTCAGGTATCTTTGTGCTGGGTCACTCGTTAGCTTTGTTATGTCGTTGTCTTCTGGAAATTTTAAGGTTACGTCTTTGTATCCATACTGTTTTATTATTATTATTATTATGGTGTTCCTGCTGTCTGATCACATGACATGTGGTCCATTGCTTTCGAGTTCGTTCATTATTTTTCTGGTGGTTTTCTCTTCTTCAGGTTTTGTTCACGTCAACTGGATTGTTTTGTTTTCGTTTATTATGCATCTTATTTCTTCCACAACTACCCCTCTTTTGAGACCTGCATTGAAGTGTGAGTTATTGTTTCTTTCTTGCTGTTTTATTATGTCTTCAATTTTTGTATTAGATTCTCCACTGTCTTGTGTGGAATGCATGTGCTGCTGTTGTATTTAGGTTCTTTCTCTAGAAAATTTATTTCTTGGTTAGTTAGTTGTGTCAGTAAGCTCGACCACACATTTGTGGAATGCGTGGTTTGTAAGCCTTCTGCCTTAATACATAGTGAATTTTTTTGTTTGAAAAGTGTATTTACCTGCAGTTGTTTTTTTCACGTTTTCTTGTTATTTGTGTTTCTGTGTTTTGTTTGACTTCATTTATGATAACATTAAATATTTCACAGATTTCCCAGTTCCAAATGTTCTCTGGCCTCAAAGAAATATCTGATAACACCAATTCCTAAAAATCACCAAATCCACTCTCCAAACTCACACACCCCCATACACCCACACCGACCCACACTCCCCCCCCCAGACACACACTATATATATATATATATATATATATATATATATATATATATATATATATATATATATATATATATAAAGACAAGACAAAATGGTGGACAGTTGAATAATGACAGATACACCTCTCAAAGATTAAAACACATTCAATTGTTCAACTGTCCATCATTTTGTCTTTCCAGTTTATAATCCGTGATAGTGGAAGTTCAGTGTAGGTCTTCACAGTGAAGAAAACGAAGAAACCAGGAAACGTAAGTGAAATATACTGCAAAGAAACACAGCCACTCACAACCTCCCACACTGAATTAGTAAAAATTTCGAAGTAAATAACTTTTC
The DNA here is from genome assembly GCF_023864275.1 of Schistocerca cancellata. Classification (NCBI taxonomy): domain Eukaryota; kingdom Metazoa; phylum Arthropoda; class Insecta; order Orthoptera; family Acrididae; genus Schistocerca; species Schistocerca cancellata. The sequence continues at coordinate 146,598,391 of NC_064633.1, forward strand.
TGCATTAAGTTCTATGTACTATTACAGATGAGAAATTTTGAAGATCAACAAGCGCTAAATACTCTCTTAAAAACTCAAGTTTATATGTATACAAGTAGTAAACATCATTTTTCGTCTTTTAACATTAAGAAAACAAACGCTCACTGATGATGGTGTAACTTCAGCGGAACATGTATTGGAAATAAAAGAAAAGACAAAATTGCGTTTTACCCACGGTGGACCATCTACAAACCAAACACAAACACAAGAGTTTCAGCTTCAAGATGACACTACAGTTCTTTAATATTTGCACCCATCATTACAGAACTTACAGTGTGACAAATTTTAGTTCACTTTAAACAGTTGGCACATGTTTTAACTACAGTTTAATGTATCTTCAAAATACATACATACTATACAGAGGAAAGCAATATATTGATGCACTTAATTACATTCCTACAACTGTTACGCAGTATACTTTTATTTTATTGCTTTAAAATGCCTCACTTGAGTGCATTTTTTCCTGTTTATATGTACTAAAAGGTAGGCGGGAGTGGCCGTGCGGTTCTAGGCGCTACATTCTGGAGCCGAGCGACCGCTACGGTAGCAGGTTCGAATCCTGCCTCGGGCATGGATGTGTGTGATGTCCTTAGGGTAGTTATGTTTAATTAGTTCTAAGTTCTAGGCGACTGACGACCTCAGAAGTTAAGTCTCATAGTGCTCAGAGCCATTTGACCCATATGTACTAAAGAATTTTTTAATGGTTGTAACAAATGTAATTAATTTAAATAAGCTACTGAAGCTCCGAAGGATTACTAACGTGCCTCCACATAACATAGCCAACGGCCTTGATGCGTCGAATACAGCTTTTGCTGTCAGATCTTTGAAGGTAAAGAACGTCAGGCATCGCCGGTACTTGGATAGGTAACCGCCCAGGCATGTCGCAAGCTATTGGCCACTTTTCCTTCACCTTCGCGGCAAATGGAAAGGGGAGCTTCGGCGTAGGGTTACTGATCAACAGACTATAGACTTCTCCGCAGAAGTGGAGTGAGGACGTGTGATACTGTTGCTGGTGGACTGTCCGTCAGATTGAGTCGTTAACCTCGGTGCAATTCAAGAGGCGTAAGCTACGTTCCGGCACCGGATATCCCTCTCTCCCTTCTCTTATCATTATTCAACTCGACCATGACAGTACAATCACAGCCATTACAGTCACCTACAAGTATCAGATACACTTAATAGGTACATGAAATATATTCGCTGTTGCGAACACGGACAGCCATCAGCTGTATACGGAAATGTCGACAGTAAAAATTTGTGCCGGACCAGGATTTCTCGCCTTACAGGAGCGTCTCCTTAATCACTTTGGCTGTCTGTGCGCGGCTCACGGCCAGACCCAAAGCTCCACATGTCGTCGATCGCGTGTTACAACCTGTATTCGTATTCAGTTGTTGTGGTCTTCAGTCCTGAGACTGGTTTGATGCAGCTCTCCATGCTACTCTATCCTGTGCAAGCTTCTTCATCTCCCAGTACGTACTGCAGCCTACATCCTTCTGAATCTGTTTCGTGTATTCATCCCTTGGTCTCCCTCTACGATTTTTACCCTCCACGCTGCCCTCCAATACTAAATTGGTGATCCCTTGATGCCTCAGAACATGTCCTACCAGCCGATCCCTTCTTCTTGTCAAGTTGTGCCACAAACTCCTCTTCTCCCCAATACTATTCAATACTTCCTCATTAGTTACGTGATCTACCCATCTAATCTTCAGCATTCTTCTGTAGCACCACATTTCAAAGACTTCTATTCTCTTCTTGTCTAAGCTATTTATTGTCCATTATTCACTTCCATACATGGCTACACTCCATACAAATACTTTCAGAAAAGACTTCCTGACATATAAATCTTTACTCGATGTTAACAAATTTCTCTTCTTCAGAAACGCTTTCCTTGCCATTGCCAGTCTACATTTTATATCCTCTCTACTTCGACCATCATCAGTTACTTTGCTCCCCAAATAGCAAAACTCCTTTACTACTTTAAGTTTCTCATTTCCTAATCTAATTCCCTCAGCATCTCCCGATTTAATTCGACTACATTCCATTATCCTCGTTTTACTTTTGTTGATGTTCATCTTATGTCCTCCCTTCAAACACTGTCCATTCCGTTCAACTGCTCTTCCAAGTCCTTTGCTGTCTCTGACAGAATTACAATGTCATCGGCGAACGCATTACATAATTCCCGTTAGGTGAAGGAGATTTTAAGTGAACTTCACTGCCCGGTATCGGCGTATAAATAAGGCGTATATAAGCATTGTCCTTGTTGATCAACACAGATACTGCAATATCGTATTTATCTGCCGATACCAGACAGCGGCTTTCAATTAAAATGCCCTCCCCTGTATTTGAATTACATAATTTTTGTACAAGTTGTGAGGGAGGAACAACGGCATATGGAAATCTGGGTTTGGTCGTGCGCCGTACAAGGATAGCCAACGCGGCTAAGGCGACAGCTCGCGCAAAGCAGGAAATCTGATTAGAGTCCTGGTTCGACACAAATTTACATTGTCATCATGTCCGAGAGAACATTGCATCGAACTTCTCGACAACACAGGCGCTGCAATATCAAATCGAACTTAACACACTTCGCGAAGGAACGGTTCCAGTGAACGGTAGTAAAGTTAGCTTTGAAAAGCGCGCCGCAGCGCGTAGCGTGAAGCTGTCGCCCTCCGTTTTCTGGTGGTGGCGCCGTTGTCGTAATTGAAGGCTTCGGTATCTCCCTCTAGTGGGAAAGGGGAAAAGTGGGCTGTTCGCGTGGGGTTAAGAAGTGGCTGTATGGGCTCTCGTACAGAGTTGGCAGGTGGGGCGTCAAGAAGCGACTTCTCTGCCGGTGCTAGAGGGACAGCACGCATACCGCGGCACCAGCGTAAGCGACGCGAGCAGCGGCTCCGTGGCATGGGGCGTTAACTGCTCGTCGCGAAAGGAATCTTGCTGAGCGTGTGTCCGCAAGGGGCCTAATTGCGGTTCGGTCGTATGCTGTCGACCGGCGAGGAGGTTCTGAAAGCCGGTGCCCCTTCCTGCGTCCGATGAAACGGCTGGCAGCGGGCGGATCGGCAGAGCATTTGGAGGTGCTGCGTTGGTTCAGTACTGGGAGTTGTAACGTACCAGAATTTGAGTATTGATTGTTAATCGATTTTATGAAGTTTAATTGAATTCAATTTACTAATTTTTGTTAATTATACCAGCCGTTTTTTTGGGGGCGTGGGGGGACACTTTACCGCAATTCATTCCCGTCTGCCCACCCGTGGGAAGATGGTAATATTAGAAAAGATGGTCCGTTTGTCCCCTTTTGAGGACGAAAGGGGTGGGGGTGGGGAGTCAGAGTAAATCTGTGGTTCGGATTGCTTCTTTCTCCTCCCAGCTTACCTACGGGTTATTCGACTGTTAGTTAGCCTCTGGCATGTCTGTGAAAGCCTAAGTTACCAATGGCTGTACTGTTTAAAATGGAGGGCACTAAGACCTGATCCATTCTCTCGCCTGCAATAACTAGTATTACTAGACCCACGTGTAATAGGTACTCTAGGAAAGAAGAAAAATTCCTTTTGCCTCGGGTAAGAACTAGTCAGCTGCTCATCTGGAAGCTGTAACTTACGTAAATTTGTGTTTATGTATATTTGGCTATAATCAAGCAAGGTTGTTAATGTACGCCGTAGTGGATTTTTTATATTGTTTCTAGTCAGCAAAAACTGTTGTGTGTTTTTTCCAATTCAATACCTTATAAGTCTTTTACTCAACGTGCTTATGTGTTTTATACAGGTAATTGGTTATTAGTGTGTTTTCTTGCCATGAAAAAGTTTGCCTTTTCTTTATGGGTAGAAATTGCTGCCATGAAAGGAGAATGTTGTAAAAGATCGCAAGTCCTACCTTGCCAGCGTGTGTGTTTGCCGTAAGTTAACTGACAGAAATTTGTAAAATTTGTTTTTTTATATATTTGGGAAATTTTAATGTTATTAACTGTGAGTGTCCCCCCTGCCCCCCTCCCCCACCCCGTGTGCATGAGTCATGCGTTTTGGTTTTTCTATTTTGAGAACTTTTGTAAACAGGATTGGATTGTCTTTATATGTTGCAGACAAGCTAGATTCTGCGCCATTTAATGAGCCTGAGTGAGGCTGTTGTGGGCGGCCGCAGCTACGTCTGTTGTAACCAAATGTGAAATTTGTCTGCCCGAAAGTGAAGTCATAGATTCAAATTGTATTCATTTAATAATGGAGTTAAATTTACCTGTAATTTAACTGAGCTTGAAATATTATACAGAGTCGCGTTGTATACGTTAAATTGCTTGCCTGTACTTGCCTTTTACTGGCGTGGAATTTCTTATAATTTAATAATTTAAAAGTCCATATCGTAAATTGTGGCTTATTAGTTAAATGATTGTTGCGTTTTTTTTTAAATATCGTTAAGTCTTGCACCAAATTTGAATAAAGAGTGTTACCGAAAATTGTGTGTAATTTCACCAGCTATTCCTTGGCACCTACTTCAACTTTACATTTTGTGTATTAATTGTGATTATTAACCTTTGGTGAACCAGTAGTAATTTTACTGTTCATTCAGTATGGGCGAAAGATACGAAAAACCTTCCCAATTAGGCGGCTAGACTTGCCTCCTAGTGCCTCCCAGCTATCCATGACACACAAATATACTTTATCACATACCATATCCCCCTCTCACCTGGCTAACACGTTCTCAGCAGCCATGTTCCAGAATGAAAGCACGTTACTTGTTGTTGGATATGGATTAAGTGTTTTTGTACGTAAAACTGATAAAGATTTTTTTAAAACTTTTTCTTACTTGTGAAGTAAATGAGCATTGTTGTTCGTAATTGTTCGTTAATAATTTTAAAAGCATATTGTTAATAAGTTGGGCCCCTCCTCTGACCTGGAGGCAGCTTGCCCTGGGCTCTAAAGAAGGAACGCCGAGGTCTTTGCACGGAGCAACCGCAGCCGCAGCCGCAGCGCTTACGCTGGCCTGGCGGTGAACAAATTTGGCGGCGAGCGGCGAGGCCCGGTGGTCCTTTTTACTCCGGAAATGATAAGAGGTAATTCATTGGGGTCGGGCGGCGGCGTGCGCGGCCAGCCCGTCCGTCTCCCACCCCTCCCCTCCCCTTCCCCCTCCATTCAGCCAGAGAGCGATGGTCGCCATTAACATACGTTAGCAAAGAGCGCGCCGCCAGCCGCCAGGGAATGGAAATGAGCCCCCAATAAGGAGCGCCGCCGTACGTCTTGGCGCTGACGACCTGAGGAGAGCTCGTAATTAACTCGTCGGAAAGGCATCCATCCAGCTCGCCGGGGGACAGCCGGTGCTGTGACGACGCTCGGCGATAACGAGTTGGGGTTGGGGTTGGGGAAACATTCGACAGCGCGCGTCTGTTTCCACCTGCTGGCAGAGGACCTCAGACGAAACGGCAGCCTTCTGGGACCTGGAACGGGGTAGGTGCTCCAACTCATCCCAAAGGCGCTCTGTTGAGTACAGGACGGGACTTTGAGCAGGCCAGTCCATTTCAGGAATGCTATTGTCCACAAACCGTTGCCTCACAGATATTGTTTCCTGAAAGGGTGCTTTCTCTTGCTGATACAAACAATCGTCGACTCCGAAAGCAGAAGGTATTCATAATATTGCCATTTAGCATTTTCTTAAGGGGGCATTTCTTGAAATTGAACGGAATTATCAATTTTCAATTTATTTTTTATTTATTAGTAGACGCGACCTTCCGGCCACACCCATATTTACCGAGCCAAGTGGATCAGTGGGAGGACGACGGTTCAAACCCGTGTACGGCAATACTGATTTAGGTTTTCCGTGATTTCCCTAAATCGCTTCAGGCTAATGCTGGGATCGTTTCTTTCAAAGGGCACGGTCGACGTCCTTCACCATGCTTCCCTTATCCGATGGGACCGACGAACGAGCTGATTGGTCCCCCGATTCCTTGGATTAGTTTCAAACAAGATGGAAAGGGATATCTCTACAAGGTTGTGATATATTCTCTTCATTTCACGGCAAAACCCAGAATCCACATGAGTCTATAAATCATTCATCTGGAAATGATACTCTAAAACGACAGTTTCATCTGCTACAGTTGTCTTAATTAAAACTTGCGACGCAGTTTTTGTATTTATAGCCCCTCTCTTAGGCTGAAAATTCGTTTGAAGACCAGATAAGGGAAAGAAGGTAGAAAACAAGAAACCAGAAAAGCAGCCGTGAAGGAAAGAGAATCCTGAATAAAGATCTAGGGACCTTCTGAAGAAGTCACATAAGAAAAAATGTTAGGTTCAACTTTAAATTGCATTTCCTGAAAATATTGTTTTTTAAAATTTGTATACCTTTTTCTCAGAATCTAAGGAAGTTAGAATTATGGAAGTTGGTACACTTATTTCTATAAACCCAATGAACGTCCTCTCCATCCAAATTGTTATATGCCGAGTACAAGCTAAGACATGCGGCTAAAGGCTTGCAATTTTACATGAATTGTGTATTAAACTTACAGAATTATAATTAAAGATTTATTGCGAGTCCTATTCTATGTAATCAAGAAAACTCATGACTGAAGGTCACTAAATGCAGACAGATAAAGCAGAGAGAGTTTTGTTTAATTCTGTTCAATAGATCCTGAGAAATGAAGTATTTAAATTAATTAAAAAAGTTAAATATGTATTTGATCCTAGGAACTTAATAGCAGATGTGTTGATTTCATGTAAAACATGGTATAAAATTTCATTGCTGTATCAAAAGTGTCTGTTTGGTGCATCTTTTAAATACACTACTGGCCATTGAAATTGCTACACCACGAAGATGACGTGCTGCAGAAGCGAATTTAACCGACAAGAAGAAGGTGCTGTGATATGCAAATGATTAGCTTTTCAGGGCATTCACACAAGGTTGCCGCCGGTGGCGACACCTGCAACGTGCTGACATGAGGAAAGTATCCACCCGATTTCTGATACACAAACAGTAGTTGACGGGCGTTGCCTGGTGAAACGTTGTTGTGATGTCTCGTGTACGGAGGAGAAATGCGTACCATCACGTTTCCGAATTTGATGAAGGTCGGATTGTAGCCTATCGCGATTGCGGTTTCTCGTATCGCGACATTGCTGCTCGCATTGGTCCAAATCCAGTTGTTAACAGAATATGGAATTGGTTGGTTCAGGAGGGTAATACGGAACGCCGCGCTGGATCCCAACGGCCTCGTATCACTAGCAGTCGAGATGACAGGCATCTTATCCGCATGGCTCTAACGGATCGTGCAGCCACGTCTCGATCCCTGAGTCAACAGATGGGGACGTTTGCAAGACAACAACCATCTGTATCACCCGGCGTGATGGTATGGGGTGCCATTGGTTACACGTCTCGGTCAACCTCTTGTTCACATTGACGGCACTTTGAACAGTGGAAGTTACATTTCAGATGTGTTACGACCCGTGGTTCTTCCCCTTCATTAGATCGCTGCGAAACCCTACATTGCAGCAGGATAATGCACGACCGCATGTTGCAGGTCCTGTACGGGCCTTCTGGATACAGAGAATGTTCGACTGCTGCCCTGGCCAGCACATTCTACAGATCTCTCACCAATTGAAAACGTCTGGTCAATGGTGGCCGAGCAACTGGCTCGTCACAATACGCCAGTACTACTCTTGATGAACTGTGGTATTGTGTTGAAGCTGCATGGGCAGCTGTACCTGTACACGCCATCCCAGCTCTTTTTGACTCAATGCCCAGACGTATCAAGGCCGTTATTACGGCCAGAGGTGGTTATTCTGGGTACTAATTTCTCAGGATCTATGCGGCCAAATGTAATCACATGTCAGTTCTAGTATAATATATTTGTCCAATGATACCCGTTTATCATCTGTATTTCTTCTTGGTGTAGCAGTTTTAATGGCGAGTAGTGTAGTATGTGTTTTCATGAACGTCTCCCGCTTAGCGCAGTAAGACAGTACATTCTAACCACAACCACGATCCTCACACCGTAGTAATAGCTCCTCCGTACTTCCGTACTGAAAATGATTGGCAGGTAACGCTCTCCGGGCATTCGCCAAACCAAACCCTTCCATGTGGTTGCCACTGGGTACAGCATGATTCGACACTGTACATTATTTCTTTTTAGTCATCCACCGTCCTGTGGCGTTGCTCTTCACATCACTTCATGCATTACTGACCACAGAAATGTGTGGCTTATGAGGATCTGCTCGACCATACACCCCATTCGTTTATCTCTCCACGCGTTGCCACTGTCCTAGTGGGATTGCTAGTCGTACTTTGGAACGCACAAGTCATTCTTTCCGACCATTTCACGTGATTTCTTACGACAAGACTCCACAATACTCGTTTGTCCCTGTCCCTAAGTACATGAGTTCTGCCTTGTCTTGGTTTATCTGTGGCTGTTATTTCGCGTTTCCACTTGACAGTCATATTATCAGCAGTCGACTTGGGCAGCATTACAAGGGTTAGAATGTTCATCATGGATTTCTTATTCAGGTGACGCCCGATGACTGTTTCGCGTTGTAAGTCACTGACCGATCCTGTATGCTGTTACTGCTTAGCTACTGACAACACAACAGTCACCGCCTCCTTTTATACTGGCGGCTCCGCCTCTCACAACACATGGTTGCAATGCTACACTGTGTGGGGGTTTCCGGACACTTTTAATCAGGTATTGTACCAGGTGTACAAGTGTGAAAGCGGAATTTTCCTACAGAAGATCTTTGCCGACAGTGTGGGTCCCATTAGACCTAGAGAGCCTGTATACAGAGAGAGTGGCCATAGGTGAAGTTGCCCGTGATTGGTTGATTAGCTTTGGCGCCATTTTTCTGCCAAACGTCTCTCGCGCTTCCTATGTACGCCGTGCTTTTGAGTTGAATTGAAGTTCAGAGGACTTTTGGAAACGGTTAAAAGGTATTTGAATTTTGAGATACTTGTTATGAGTTGTGCATGCATGTTCGATTTACCTGTATATCGTTTTTAGTTCGTAATTAGCGTTTGCGTGCATACTGATAGCATCACAAGCTTTTCTGAAACCAATATATGACAGTCTTTGCTGGAAACGGAAAGTTCCTGTAATTGTTGTGCCATCCTCATTCGACTTTATAGCGTCAAACTTTATTTCGTTCCGAATCAAACACTAGGCATTATTTTGGTTTCAGTATTACTGCCTGGCTGTTGACGCAGGCAAGTTGTAAGCACGCTTTCCGCAGTTGTCGCGGTTGCTGAAACATTATTCGTAGTAAATAATTGTAGGTGCTCTTAAAGACAGTTTTTAATAGGCCTACTACTGTGGGGTAGAAGCGATACGGTAGTTTTCTTGTTAGTTTGGTCGTTATTGCAGTAGCCTACATTTAACACTACCTGATTTTTGTAATCTTTTTCGTTTGTTATCTACGAGATGTATTAAAGTCGTAAGGAGTTGTTTACTTGTGACACGCAAAAAGTTTGAAAACGTGACAAGAAGTACTAATACGTCTCACACTTTTTGCATGTCACAAGTAAACAACTGCTTACGACTTTCATTCATCTGACGTAATACAGGTACGTTAAATCTTTAGCGTTATGCACTTCCGATACAAAACAAATGCTATACACTATATTTTTTATTTACGCTACTTTCATTGCAATATAACTAGTAAACGAACTTTAAAGGAGATAAATGCAAGTAACGAATAATTTTTACAGCCACTGTACCAAATTTTCGTGTGCTGTACGTAGTAGGCTATTATGAGTATATTATAGCTGTAAAGTAAGGCATTTAACGAATGATTTCGCCATATTGTCTTGTGCTTTTGATTCGGCGAGTGTGTACTCCACTACTCCACTACTGGCCATTTAAAAGCCCCGCCCGCAGATTGGCAGAAAAATGGCCGCCGTATCATCCGGTTGGCCACTCTCTCCCTATACAGGCTTTCTAGTAAGACCGCGTCTGCAGCGCCATATGCTACCTGTAACGGGTGACGATGAATGTCGACACACAGTAATCGAAGTTCAAGTATCTGTTTCAAGCCCGTAAACATGTCGACGTTTGTGCCTACAAACTACGATTTGCGGACAGCATAGGTTTTCTGTTATCATTCGAAGAGAACTGCTAAGAATCGCATCGAATGTTTGCCGAAGCTTTCGGCGAACATGCTCTTGGGAAAACACAGTGTTTCGAGTGGTTAAAAAATTTCCAAAGTGGTAATTTTGACGTGACAGACGACGAGCGCGGGAAACAACCGAAAAAGTTCGAAGACAACGAATTGCAGGTGTTACTGAACGAAAATGATACTCAAACATAACAGGAACTCGCGGAAAAGGTTGGCCTTACGCAGAAAGCCATTTCTCTTCGGTTGTAACCTATTGCAAATGTTCAGAAATTGGGAAAATGAATTCCGCATGAAGTGAATGACAGACAGCAAGCAAATCGAAAGACCACGTGTGAAATGCTGCTCGCCAGATTGAAAGAAAGTTGTTTCTCCATCGAATAGTGACAAGTGATCAAAAATGCATATATTTTGAGACTCCTAAGCGTCGCAAATCAGGGGTGAATCCAGGCCAATCATTCATGACGCGAGAAAATACCGGAATATGGAAAAGGGCAACACGAAGTCATATTGCTTCGTGATAATACCACACCACACACTGCAAAATGGGTCAGGGAATAGATCGAGGCGTTCAGTTGGAAAATCCTAGGGTATGCAGTTTATTCTCCGCAAATCATCTGTTAGCATCACTGGGACACGCTCTCGCTGAATAACGCTTCAGCTAGTATGAAAGCGCAGCGCGGTGTAGCCGAGCGGTCTGGGTTGCCTTGTCCGGGTCCACGCGGCTCCCCCCGTCGGAGGTTTGAGTTCTCCGTCGGGGTTGGGTGTGTGTGTCGTCCTTAGCGTTAGTTAGTTCAAATTAGATTAAGTAGTTCGTAAGCTTAGGGACAGATGACCTGAGAAGTTTGGTCCCATAAGACCTTACCACAAATTTCCATTTTTGTATGAAAGTGTACGAAAATGGCTCGCTGACTGACTCGCTTCAAAATAACTTTTTTTTTTTACGGGTGATGCATCCCCAACTCTCTTGTGGTTCCCTTTTTAGGTACTCCACGTCGACGTCTGATCGTAGATACGTATCGTCGGTAAGTTTTCCGGCTTTACTTCCCGACGTGACTGCGACGACTCATCGATGAGGTGCGGGCCTTGTGTTTTGGTATTACTGCAAGTCTTGTAAATATCGCTTTTATTTAGTAATTTGCCCGGCTAAAACTCTCCCCTTTTATGACTGAGACAGACTGCGCCACCTTTCGAAGGGAGTAGGGACGTGAAAAAGTCACAAAAGTTCGTATTAAGCAGTCCGTAAAACACGTAAACGTTCACTTCAGTTAGCGTGTTAGTCAATGCGTACGCTTTCTGCTAGATGGTGTTGACTTACTGTGAATAGCTTTGGTTCACTTTCACTCTATATTCAAGGATTAAGATGGTGATGGATGATGGTCTATTTAAAATGTTCCTAGCCTGGAGGATTCTAAATAGTCCGCAAATGCCGATATGCAAGCGCTCTACGTCCAGACTCGCAGCTAACGGCACACGACACTTTCAAAAGTCCACACGTTAATATCTCGTATTAGCAAATAATTTGAGTTTCTGTCGTCTATATGTCCGTAAAGTTACAATCTAGCACTGATGTCTTAAAATCCCCTTAATACTCTGTTGCTACCAACAGTCAGAGATCGTAAACTACATCACTTTTAATCTCCGTAATATTCTAACAGTTTATCGTGAATCTTAACACGATAAGGTCCAATCTAATTAATGTCTCGCTGACTGACACGGGTTCCCCGCCCTTTAACGAAACAATCAAGGAAAAAAATGACGATCAGGCCTTTTATAGGTTTTTCATCACAAGAGTTCAACGTCACTGCCTTCTCCATGACGGAGATTCCGTGGCTTTGCTGTACTTAGACGTTAAACTACTTGCTGATATACTATAATTTTGATCTGCAATTACCGAACTCTGATTCTACACTACTTTCCCCTCTAAAAATTCTATTCTTAATTTTAAATTATTCTTTCTATAGCTTTTATCACTGTAAACTGAACCGAGGTGTTACACGTGGCATTCTTAGCCTGTCACATGCGTGGGAGAAGTCTAAAAATAGCAATGGAGATTATTTTGAATAAAATATTGTTTCTCAGTTTCAAACAACAGACGTGTAATTATTGCAACAAAATTCCGGTGTCATGCTTCTACACCTGATACGTACATTGACTTTGTCCCTTTCTCTTTCTAGTTGAACAAATTCCGTCTGGTTGCAGTTAGACAGGTGACTTTCGAAACCAAATCTTAAAGTTGTTTCTTCTTCCATCAAAAGATCCAGGAACACTGATCTTTCCAGACCTGTTCTTTACTTTTGTTTACAATCATGATTTCATTTTCTCCAACATTTACGTTCACTCTCCCTTTTTAAAGTATTCCACTTAGATAATGATGTTTTGCTGAAAGTTTGCAATTATAACAACTGCTAAACAGTTCAGAAACCTTGCATTAAAGTTTGTTGTTGTTGTTGTGGTGGTCTTCAGTCCTGAGACTGGTTTGATGCAGCTCTCCATGCTACTCTATCCTGTGCAAGCTTCTTCATCTCCCAGTACCTACTGCAACCTACATCTTTCTGAATCTGCTTAGTGTATTCATCTCTGGGTCTCCCCCTACGATTTTTACCCTCCACGCTGCCCTCCAATACTAAATTGGCGATCCCTTGATGCCTCAGAACATGTCCTACCAACCGATCCCTTCTTCTGGTCAAGTTGTGCCACAAACTTCTCTTCTCCCCAATCCTATTCAATACTTCCTCATTAGTTATGTGATCTACCCATCTAATCTTCAGCATTCTTCTGTAGCACCACATTTCGAAAGCTTCTATTCTCTTCTTGTCCAAATTATTTACCGTCCATGTTTCACTTCCATACATGGCTACACTCCATACAAATACTTTCAGAAATGACTTCCTGACACTTAAATCTATACTCGATGTTAACAAATTTCTCTTCTTCAGAAACGCTTTCCTTGAAAATGGGCTCACGTTCTCGAATCACGTGCTCTCGGCGATTCCAAATGCAAAGACCTAAGAAATACAATGTAAACTATCGTTACTTATGGTAAGATAATGTGTACAGTACAAGTGCCTTACATCAAAAATTAAAAGAACAGTTCAAATATTTTTTGAGTGTTGTTGGACAGTTAATTCCCCTATGGATGTCCTTAAAAATTTTATGCATGTTGCAATGTTGAGGTTCACATGTTTGTTCAATGCTTTGGTAGTTTCTTTGTCTTGACGCGTATATATTTGTAACACGTCTACGCACCTGTGATAATTTCATTGGTGAGAATAACATACTAATTTAAAAGACATTGCAGATATGAAAAAGTGAGAATGTTTTCCCACAGGCCCCTTGAAGACATTTTAACAGCTTATGCCGCGTTATCACTAGATCATAGCGCACCCTGAGACAGCAACCCTCTCACGCTGACGGGTCACCCGCTCCCCTCACCCACCCCGTTTCTGTCGGGACGTAATGGCACTCCTGTGTCCGCCGGTTGGGTAGCGTGTTGGCTCCCTAGGGACACCCGCTGTCCTACAGGACGCTAAACACGACTCCTGGGGGACAACAGGCCGGTATGCGACATGTGCTAATTGTCTTACTGTCAAAACTAGCCTGAGAGCCGTGTAGCGCTGGTTAAATGTATATTTTGTCAGCTTAAGTCTGCGTGGCTGTTGGCTTCGTACTTCACTACTGTATAACTTGTCATTTTCTTCCGACAATCAGCTTCTCCTATTTTTGTTGTTGGATAGGCGTTACGTTTTTGGTTATATACACGTGACTTAATATTTCCCTCATAACCGTTACATGGACACGACCTTAGATTGCAGACATTATTTAACACTAATCAGTTTTTCTGCACATACTCGCAGTTCACAAAACACATTTTATCTAGATAATCAGTATTTGTCGTCTTGCTTCTGTTATGGTTTGAGAGACACTATGCTCTTTACAACATACTCTTCTACTCTCTAAGTTGTCGATATCTACATCTTTCTTCTCATTTTAGTCTCAATCGCTGTAATTTTACGCTTTTATTTGTCATTCTTCCTTGTATTATACCTTCTACTACAGTTTTTGGTAACGATTCTTGTCGTTATAACTGCCCAAACACTATATCTGTTCAATTCATTATGTTCCTTATTTTATGTTCCACTTTTTCTCGTTGACTCTTTCCAAGATATCTCCATTTCCTATTCGTTCAATCTACCTGTATTCAAAAGTCTGTAGAAACACCACACTTGAAACACGTCTAATCATTTCTTTTCTTCATGCTCCACTGTCCACGTTTCGTATCCATAGAGACCTTATCTTTAAAAACGCAGCTTTTTATTAGTATTTTTGTGGCGTCATGTTTTATATTTTTGGATGTTACTGTATATTTCTATAGCAAGCTTTTGCATTCTGGCATCTCTACTGGTACATGTTACGTGTATATTTCTTCTTTGTTCGTTCTACTTTAGAGATAGCAAAATTTGCCCACCTCTTCAAAACTTTCTTGCCCAGGTTAAATACTAAGCCATCCGGCAATGCCTGCTTCTCACAACATTAACCATAGATGAATAGGCCCGAAAAGGTCCCTGACAATTACGGAGTGTTGATGGGGCCGCTCCGCGCGTCCACCTCAACCAATCACGTAACGCGATTTTGTATCCATCTCCGTGTCAACGTCTCAGTGTCATCGCCGCTCTACAGACCAGTATTGTTTTAGCCAACAGGCGTTTGCTCTTCGCAGCAGAAAGCTTGCAACTTGCCGGGGATCATCTCTCGCCTACTGCACCGTATGTTTCATTTCGTTTAAATGTATATCACAGCTATCACTTAGGACACGCTACATTCCTATAAGCATCAGATTCATTTTCTATCCGCTGTCAGCGACTACTTCTCTATAATTGAAAATATCCCGTTGCTTTTCTGTATATGTCAAACAATTCTCACATAGGAGTACCTTTTACTTCCCTCACTTACTCTTCAGTACACAAATTACACGTCAGTAATAACTATGAGCGAGCCTTAGTAATAACTATGAGAAACCCTATTTTTTTCTGACGTCTTGCATAAATCTGCTGATTGACGCAGACTACACTGCACAACACAATTAAAGTTTTTTTTTTTTTTTTATGTGATAATTGTCTCATGTTGCAACGCAAAACATCGAAATTCTTCTCAAAGGTGCAGACGACATTCCTCTGCAGTGGTGCAAAAGAGCGGCACCCTGCGATGTCACTTTCGGACTCAACGACTGTTCGAACTGGAGCTGTTACCACACGCGGAAAACATGCCAGAGCTCACACCCAAACCTCCAGATGTCAGACACTCAGATCGGTACCAAACATTGTGTGTCGGCAGAGTATCAACCAAAACAACGATTTAGTTCCTGCTGTGTGCAGTCGTCCAGTAGAAGATGCGTGAAAGGTAATTGAAAGTAACACCAGAACTACAGAATATAGGCTCGTGGTCGTGCGGTAGCGTTCTCGCTTCCCACGCCCGGGTTCCCGGGTTCGATTCCCGGCGGGGTCAGGGATTTTCTCTGCCTCGTGATGGCTGGGTGTTGTGTGCTGTCCTTAGGTTGGTTAGGTTTAAGTAGTTCTAAGTTCTAGGGGACTGATGACCATAGATGTTAAGTCCCATAGTGCTCAGAGCCATTTGAACCATTTGAACGGAATATAGTCAAACTGTATCTGTGAGCTCAGAATGTAAATATCTCTAGTAGCTGAGTTGGTAGAGCGGCGGATAGTTGTACTTAAGGTTCATTTTTCCGCTTCTCATCTTGAAGGTGTTACGTACGTGAAAGACTTTTGAATCATTTTCGTTTCCTGTAAGTGTAAAACAATGTTTCATACACAACTGTTAGAAGAATGCATTTGTGTATTGTTTATAGTGATGCATAATTCTCACATTGTATAACTGATAGTATTCTTGTTGATGTTCAATAAACACTTTCTATGGGTGGAGGGAGAAAAAAGGTCCAAAGTTCGATAAACGGCAATTTTTTTAACAGCTTACGCGTGAAATTGTTATATGGGAGATAAATTTCTGCCATCTACAAGGACGTTTCAGAGGTTGTAGCAATGTTCTTTTGGCAGTCTCCTTTCGCTTCGTTAGTTGTAAGTAGCAAACCTATAGAGTGCATTTGTATAGACAGGTGTGGTGTTATCTGTACAATTGTACGCTTAGGTTTGCTACTTTCAACTGACGAAGCGAAAGCAACCAAAAGAACATTGCTACAAACTTCGAAACGTACTTTTACTCGTCAGAAAAATGTACCCCCGTATAACAATTTCATGCCTAATCTGTTTAAAAAATTTCACCGAAAGTGGGTTCGAATTCGGGACAGTTAGCACGACAATCTGACGATCTAGCAACTTTTCTTTTTTTACGTCTGTTCATTTTGCTCGGCATTTTTCGTTCCGTTTGGTCTAGGCGGACATCGCAGGACATCTGTTGAAGCTGATCGTTAATTCCTGTAGTAAGGTTTTTTTGATTAAGGAGCGCAGCCAGCCCTCTGACTGAACACGCTCAGCTACTGCGCCGCCTACAATATCTTCGCATTCAGCGCTCACAGATAGCGTTTACCTATACTCCGTAGTTTTGGCGTCACTTTTAATTACCGTTTATGCATCTTCTACTGTACGGCAGCACACAGCACAAACTATATCAATGTTTTGGTTGATACTCTCTAAGTAGGCTGTTTAAGTTTTCATGTTGGTAACGCCACGTAGCGCTCTGTGTCAAAATCACTGACGGTGCTGAGTGCAGTCTGTGGCTGGTTTGCGTTGTTGGAATTTTTGCTACTGTAGTGATGGGCAGTTGGATGTGAACAGCGCGTAGCGTTGAGCAGTTGCAGGTGAGCCGCCAGCAGTGGTGGATGTGGGGAGAGAGATGGCAGAATTTTGAGAGCGGACAATCTGGACGTGTGTCCGTCAGAAAGCGTAAATTTGTAATACTGTATATCATGAATATTATTAAGGTAAATACATTGTTTGTTCTCTATCAAAATCTTTCATTTGCCAACTATGCCTATCAGTAATTAGTGCCTTCTGTAGTTAGAATCTTTTATTTAGCTGGCAGTATTGGCGCTCGCTGCATTGCAGTAGTTCGAGTAACGAAGATTTTTGTGAGGTAAGTGATTCATGAAAGGTACGGGTTATTGTTATTCTTTTGTAGGGGTTACTGAAAGTCAGACTGCGTTGCGCTAAAAATATTGTTTGTCAGTTTAGTGTTGATCAGAATAAGTAAAGAGCGAAATGTCTGAGTACGTTCAGTTCTGCTCAGCTGTTTGAAAATTAAATAACGTAAGAGGTTTATCAGCACATTCATTTATAATTTTTCTAAGGGGGCGTTTCCACTCTACCGACACACAACCTTTGGTACCGGTCTGAGTGTCTTGACATCTGGAGGTTTGAGTGGCAGAGATGAGGTACAAGGTTGTCACATTGGCACCAAATTTTACTACAGTTCTGCCCAATGCCACCGTGGACGAGTCACACGATGGGAAGATCGTCACACGCCGTCGCATCTACAGGGTGTTTCAAAAATGACCGGTATATTTGAAACGGCAATAAAAACTAAACGAGCAGCGATGGAAATACACCGTTTGTTGCAATATGCTTGGCACAACAGTACATTTTCAGGCGGACAAACTTTCGAAATTACAGTAGTTACAATTTTCAACAACAGATGGCGCTGCAAGTGATGTGAAAGATATAGAAGACAACGCCGTCTGTGGGTGCGCCATTCTGTACGTCGTCTTTCTGCTGTAAGCGTGTGCTGTTCACAACGTGCAAGTGTGCTGTAGATAACATGGTTTATTCCTTAGAACAGAGGATTTTTCTGGTGTTGGAATTCCACCGCCTAGAACACAGTGTTGTTGCAACAAGACGAAGTTTTCAACGGAGGTTTAATGTAACCAAAGGACCGAAAAGCGATACAATAAAGGATCTGTTTGAAAAATTTCAACGGACTGGGAACGTGACGGATGAACGTGCTGGAAAGGTAGGGCGACCGCGTACGGCAACCACAGAGGGCAACGCACAGCTAGTGCAGCAGGTGATCCAACAGCGGCCTCGGGTGTCCGTTCGCCGTGTTGCAGCTGCGGTCCAAATGACGCCAACGTCCACGTATCGTCTCATGCACCAGAGTTTACGCCTCTATCCATACAAAATTCAAACGCGGCAACCCCTCAGCGCTGCTACCATTCCTGCACGAGAGACATTCGCTAACGATATAGTGTACAGGATTGATGACGGCGATATGCATGTGGGCAGCATTTGGTTTACTGACGAAGCTTATTTTTACCTGGACGGCTTCGTCAATGAACAGAACTGGCGCATATGGGGAACCGAAAAGCCCCATGTTGCAGTCCCATCATCCCTGCATCCTCAAAAAGTACTGGTCTGGGCCGCCATTTCTTCCAAAGGAATCATTGGTCCATTTTTCAGATCCGAAAAGATTACTGCATCACGCTATCTGGACATTCTTCGTGAATTTGTGGCGGTACAAACTGCCTTAGACGACACTGCGAACACCTCGTGGTTTATGCAAGATGGTGCCCGGCCACATCGCACGGCCGACGTCTTTAATTTCCTGAATGAATATTTCGATGATCGTGTGATTGCTTTGGGCTATCCGAAACATACAGGAGGCGGCGTGGATTGGCCTCCCTATTCGCCAGACATGAACCCCTGTGACTTCTTTCTGTGGGGACACTTGAAAGACCAGGTGTACCGCCAGAATCCAGAAACAATTGAACAGCTGAAGCAGTTCATCTCATCTGCATGTGAAGCCATTCCGCCAGTCACGTTGTCAAAGGTTTCGGGTAATTTCATTCAGAGACTACGCCATATTATTGCTACGCATGGTGGATATGTGGAAAATATCGTACTATAGAGTTTCCCAGACCGCAGCGCCATCTGTTGTTGAAAATTGTAACTACTGTAATTTCGAAAGTTTGTCTGCTTGAAAATGTACTGTTGCCCAAGCATATTGCAACAAACGGTGTATTTCTATCGCTGCTCGTTTAGTTTTTATTGCTGTTTCAAATATACCGGTCATTTTTGAAACACCCTGTACATTCCACACTTTCATTCGACGCCTCTGCGATGGAGATGAGAAGTACTTGACCCATCACTGAAATCACGCGGTTTTCATGTGGGTGGGCAAGCGAAATAATTCAGACACACTGCCACTCAGAACTGACACGAAAAGACCTCAGGAGGTGGACTAAACAACGTAATTTAAACAAGGGTATTGTTGAACTGGGGGGATCTTAAACGTAACTTTGTCATTTTATACACGCACGTCTCATTGTTGCGCCAGCCTGTAATCACGCCACAGAAGGGAGAGAAGCAGGAAGGCTAAGAAAACATAAACACAATTTGTTGCTTCTGATCACGTTCAAATGTCGTCGAATGATTTTATACGGTTGCTATTGGTTCCACCCTTTGTACCAGAGAAAAAAAAATTGCGGTCGCACTGCGCTCCAAAGTGGTCGCATCATTTCGAGTGTGGCTGCAGGTCCACGACATCCTTAGAGAAGGGCTGAATCGTCCAGGCGTGTCAGCAGCGTCGAACGTTACCAAGAACGTCATCCTTTTGTTCATATCACTGCGTCCTGTCGTTTTCGACAGCGAAATGTGACGCAATCAACATCCCAGGAGAACTGGTGGTTTCAATTACGTCGCTTACGCCACTTTCTAACGGCTTTCCAGGGTCATTTCTGAGCGGCAGTGTGTCTGAAATCTTTTACTCTATCACCCCTTAAAAAACCGGCGAATGTTTCAATTCTGACCTCCATCGCAGAGCCGTCAAAAGAAGGTGTGAAATGTTCGTAAGTTGGAGCGTGACGATCTTTCCATTGTGTGATGCGTCCATGGTGGCATTGGGCAGATTTGTAGTGATATTTGGTGTTAATTTATCATCATTAACCCACCTTACACCTCACCTCTGAGATCTGGAACTGTTTGCCGGAAATGTCGACATCATCCGCCTGAAGTATCGCCTAGTCCGTGGGTGACGTCGCAGTGCGCCATGCTTTTGCACCATTATAGAGGGACGTTGTAGGCACCTTTTAGACAAATTTCAAAGTTCTGTGTAGCAATGAGACACAATTTCGGGGTTTCAGAGCAGTATCCTTTAATTGTATTGCACATTATATATTGGCCTGTAGAGACTGAATTACCTTGTTTCTTCTCCTGAGGTTGGTGCTTCACTGCCTAAATATCAAAAGCAATATTATAAGACACAATACTAAAAGCTTTCTGTGAATGTAGAAATTCAACGTATATCTCCTTAGTTTTCTTAAATATGACCACCGTTTTCAACTGAAAGGCAGAAATTCCCTGCTGCTCCCAAAACAAAATTGTTCCTATCGTGATCCGCTTTAAGTTTTTCCTTTCGTTCTTGGATGAAGGATTTTATATCAGTGTGTTAATAGGCAAATTGTGTGATAATTTTCACATCTACAAACGCTTTCTTTGGAAATTCGGAAGTTACGTTATTTTCCGAACTGATGGAACTCCCCGTAACATTTGTTTCATTAATGAGCTTCCATAGCTCTTACCTTACCTTTCTTCCAGGTGCCTGTAAGAATTTTGAGCTCATACTTCATTAGTATCTGAACATCCGTTCCTCCGAAGTTCGTGCATAGCTTTGTGAAATTCAGGAGTAACTTTTGAGAACCTCCTCTGTCATTTTTTGTACCATGTCTACAGTTTGAATTGACGTTATTTCTTTTGAGCCGCTATTAACTTACATCTACATCTACATCCGTACTCGGCAATCCACCTGACGGTACCTCTATCGGTTCTCCCTTCTATTCCAGTCTCGTATTGTTCGTGGAAAGAAGGATTGTCGGTATGCCCCTGTGTGGGCTCTAATGTCTCTGATTTTATCCTCATGGTCTCTTCGCGAGATATACGTAGGAGTGAGCAATATACTGCTTGACTCCTCGGTGAAGTTATGTTCTCTAAACTTCAACAAAAGCCTGTACCGGGGTACTGAGCGTCTCTCTTGCAGAGTCTTCCATTGGAGTTTATCTATCGTCTCCGTAACGCTTTCGCGATTACAAAATGATCCTGTAACGAAGCGGGCTGCTCTCCGTTGGATCTTCCCTATCTCTTCTACCAACCCTATCTGGTACGGATTCCACACCGGTGAGCAGTATTCAAGCAGAGGCGAACAAGTGTACTGTAACCTACTTCCTTTGTTTTCGGACTGCATTTCCTTAGGATTCTTCCAATGAACCTCAGTCTCGCATCTTCTTTACCGACGGTGAATTTTATACGGTCATTCCATTTTAAATCACTCCTAATGCCTACTCCCAGATAATTTACGGAATTAACTGCTTCCAGTTGCTGACCTGCTATATTGTAGCTAAATGATAAAGGATCTTTCTTTCTATGTATTCGCAGCACATTACACTTGTCTACATTGAGATTCAATTGCCATTCCCTGCACCATGCGTCAATTCGTTGCAGATGCTCCTGCATTTCAGTACAATTTTCCATTGTTACAATCTCTCGATATACCACAGCATCATCCGCAAAAAGCCTCAGTGAACTTCCTATGTTACCCACAAGGTCATTTATATATATTGATATATTGTGCATAGCAACGGTCCTACGACAGTCCCCTGCGGCACACCTGAAATCACTCTTACTTCGGAAGACTTCTCTCCATTGATAATGACATGCTACGTTCTGTTATCTAGGGACTTTTCAATACAATCACACAATTGGTCTGATAGTCAATATTTTCTTACTTTGTTCATTAAAAGACTGTGGGGAACTGTATCAAATGCCTTTCGGAATTCAAGAAATACGGCATCTACCTGGGAAACCGTGTCTATGGCCCTCTGAGTCTCATGGACGAATAGCGCGAGCTGGGTTTCACACGATCTTATATTTCGAAATCCATGCTGATTCCTACCGAGTAGGTTTCTAGTCTCCAGAAAAGTCGTTATACTCGAACCATAATACGTGTTCCACAACTCTACAACTGATCGACGTTAGAGATGTAGGTCTATAGTTCTGCACATCTGTTCGACAATCTTTGCTTCAAGTATTGCTTCCATATAAACGCCTTTTTTCTGATTCCTTTACCAAATTACTTTTTAATTCTCAAATAGCAGTGCTCCTTTCGTCATCTTTGTATAGTTTTTCTGTATTTCCAGATAACTTCATTTAGGTGCAACTAATATTGTTGCTTTCATTTTGAAACTGCTTATTTGGTTTGTTGTTTATTAACTCACTATTACATAATTCATCCACCCATATTTCGCTCCTAGTAGCAATTCTGCTTCATCTGCTACAATTATTTTAAGACCATTTCTGCACTTGTTGCTCCTTGAAGCAACATTACATCTTTTGTCAAATTTTCTTCTAAGTCAGACTGAATTTAGTTCCTTAGCGTTTTTCTCCTCTTCCTGTGCTTCAAATGCTTCCTCTGTAATTTCTTAAATTTCAACTGGCATTTTATTATGGTGGATTACTGGGATTCTTACTGTCAGCAACTATGTAAATACTGCAGTCCATACTTTGATTCATGAATCTCTGTTTGACCAAGGTATAGCCTGCCTGATATCTTGTTGGATCCTCGGGCATCTCCCACGTATGCCATCTTTCAAAACAATTCACAAAAACTATATCTGGAACGACTGATTCGTGACTAGTAGTGAAATCTACTAATCTTCCTCGCATCTCATTTCGCTTGCTGTTATCAAAGTCACACTTCGTTTGTCTCTCATACCGTCAACATCAACAGATGGTTCAAATGGTTCAAATGGTTCAAATGGCTCTGAGCACTATGGGACTTAACAGCTGTGGTGATCAGTCCCCTAGAACTTAGAACTACTTAAACCTAACTAACCTAAGGACATCACACACATCCATGCCCGAGGCAGGATTCGAACCTGCGACCGTAGCAGTCGCACGGTTCCGGACTGCGCGCCTAGAACTGCGAGACCACCGCGGCCGGCCCAACATCAACGGAATTCCAGTTTCCCGATATGAGTAATATTTCAAGGTTTTATTGAAATTATTTTTTCAGTGATCTCTTCACCCATTTTTGTCGTTGGTTTGTGTAGTTAAATGATTTCGATTCCACATTAATGTTCCTTTTTTGTGCAGCAGACAATATGTTTGACTACTGCCAATTCTCTTATTCAGTCTTACTCTACATTATTTGATCCTATGGAGAGCACTCCAAAAAAACCTTCATCTCCTCACGAGTGCATCTCACTTTACCGTGTCATATTCATCTGCATCTCTTCCATTCCTACCTGTAGACTTTCTTGTTTATAATACACACTTATCATCTAACATTTCACGAGCCCACAATAAGCAGCAGTCTCATTTGGTCTGATGACCCCTTTTGGAGATCCAATTGGAGGCTATTTTACCTCATGCGTATTTCACGCACAAGGAAGCCATGATAGCATTCTTAGCAGAGAGCTTCGTGTACCAGTGAAAGATTAGTGAAGTGGCCTATTGTTGCCATCCACATCGCTGGACTGCAGCCCTTAGATCTGCTGGTAGCATTCCAGTTTCCGTACCAGTCTCCTTGTTTTCCTAAAACCATGGCAATAGAATGAAGTTTCTTGCTGTACCAGTCCTGGCACAGGGGTCACTTCTTCCCCTCTGTGAGCCGTATTGCTGATGGCCTGACCCCATTAACCATACAGCCTCAGTCTTCACCGTAACCTCAGGCGTTGCACGGTTATTACCTACGGACCACTTGAACCATGTTCTTCCATCAGTGCACCTTCGTTGTCGGTCGTGATAGATCCTGACCTCTCAAAGGAGGTATCAGATTGCCGGATTAAAGACGTTTTACATTCCCTGCACGCTACAGATTTGGTAATTTGAGGTTACACAGGAACAATTATGAGCTGTATTTTTGCGATCTAATGCGATGCATAATTATTCTTTCGTTGTTGGTCTGTTTGTTCCTGGCACACGAAGTACACCTAAGGATGGCAGAGTCTATGCCATCATTGTTAGTATTCTCTTTTCTTGGTCTGACACCATCGCCCCTCATGTTTTGCCTATGAATCTGTCAAATTTAAGGTGCCGTTTCGCTTGCTCTAGCTCGATATGCAGTCAGTTGTATGATATAATCTGTATTGGCTGTGCATCTTTGTTAAGTGCTGCAGTCCAGACGACTGGAATATCGGACACCTGAAAAAGTCCTCATATTTGTACCAGCAATGTAAACGACACGTCGCTGGAAGAAAAGAATATCATATCTGGTTACGCTTTTACCGAGTTCGTTGAACTTAATGCTAAGCTTCAACATTTTCATCCAGCATGTCCTTTTCAAATACAAGGGTTGGAACTTAAATAGTGGCAACTATTTACTCACAACCGATACAAATGAGTAAGATGTTTGCACCTGTTACTGTCCTTCAAAGTAGTCATCAGCGTTGTGTAGAACCCGTTGCCAACGATGTGGAAGGTGTAGTATACTGTTACCAGAGCCTGTTCTGTTGATGGTGTGAGTGGAGCGGTCTATTGCCTGTCGAATCTCTGCAACAGTTCTGAAGCGAATGCCACGAAGTGGTTCATTCATCTTTGGAATAAATCAGTCACAAGGCCTCAAGTCCTGGTAGTATGGTGGATGTTACAGTACTTCCCAGTCCCATCGACCGAACAGAGCAGCTACAGCGGTTGGTCGCAGGCGATGCTCCAAAAACGACCAGCTTTGCAAAACCCACCCATCATATTGCACGACAATGCACGGGCAGGCAGTAGACCGCTCCATCCGCACCATCAACAGAACACGCCCTGCTAACGGTATACTACGCCTTCCACATCGCTGGAAACGGGTTCTACACAGCGCTGGTGACTACTTTGAAGGACAGTAACAAGTGTAACTCTTTTTGTATCGGTTGTGAATAAATAGTTGCCACTATTTAAGTTACAACCTACGTAGAAACACACATTAAAAATTTGACAGCTAAACGGAAAGTTTTACTGATAGCTGTGAACTGGCCATCGTAAATATACTGACACTCGTTCAAGCAGTCAGTCACAAGGCATCGTAGAATCATGGTCTACCTAGAATTGTACTTTGCGCACCCGTGTCCCATTATTTTCTGTTAAAATACTCGAAAAGGTTTGGCGTCACTTGCGTATTTTCAAACATTTGTGGCCTTAAATTCCAAGGTAACAAGGAATGAAAGATTAAGCGTTATAAGACTAGAAAAATAACTTCATTGTGAGACAAAAAAATTCAAAAACTAAATTGTATTCAGGATGCCACAAAGCGCATATTTTCACACATCTGTAACATGAAAGTATATTGATGATTAGCATGCAATACCGTATATATGCAGAATGAAGCAACGAATGAAAATTTTTTACCATGGTGGTGATTCGAACCCTGGTCTCCTATTCACTCGGCAGATGCGCTAACCACTACACCACTTTGGAAGAGGTATTTGAGTTTAGGGGGGATACCAAGTGGTCTGAGGCGTCGATGGGAATTTGAATCTAAGAGGGAGGCGTGTTAGGGTAGTCTGTGCAGTTTTGCAAAGTCACTGCGCCAGGATGGCGTGGTGGCTAGCGCATCTGCCTCATGACCAGAAGACTCAGGTTCTAATCCCGGCCTCGGTACGAATTTCCATTCATCACTTCAGTCTGCATATGTACATCATAGATGTTTGAGACTTGGAAAATTCTCTGTAGCCAAATAGCTCCATTTGATTATGTACTGTGTTACTCCACCTCGTAGATTGTGACATGCTTGGATCATCTTACAAGGAGGTCAAGACATTGCTGATGAAGCCTGTCAGTCTTAGAAGGCAGCCTTCCTGAAGTGATCTAGTGCAATGCGATGTCCTCGCTAAGGATGCATTGCACGTTGCAACTGGTCACAAGCGATGCCATTCATTCCTGTCTCTTATAGGGAGGTGGTCACGAGATGGGCGAGGCTGTTCGTAGGAACGTTGACTGTGGGGCTAAGGAATAGGTTGATGGAGGCTACCTAGATTCTGCACAGCTGCTGTAGTGTGCTTTGCTGCTGGATACACTTGAGCAACGAGGCTTAATCGGTCTCCCGACTGGTGGTTTGATGCGGGACGCCACGATGTTTTGTTCTGTGGCAAGATCTTCATCACAGGGTTGTGTGCCACCGACGTTTTACCTTGTACAATTCCCTCTAGCACCATTGATGTTATTCACTGATTTTTAACGCATTACCTACCGTCCTATCTGTTCTTCATGTCAGAGTTCTGCATATGTTTATTTCTTCGGCGGTTCAGTGGAGAACTTCATAATTCCTTACCACATGTGTTCACTTGATTTTCAACATTCTTCTTTAGCACCACATTTCAAACGCTTTGATTCTCTTCTATCACAGTTTTCCCACTGTCCTTGATTCATCACTTTACAATGCTGTGCCCCAAAAGTACATTCTCAGAAATTTTTTCCTGAAATTGAGCCTAATGATAGTTTCTAGTAGCCTTCTCTTGGCCAGGAGTGCTCTTTTTGTCTGCACTAGTCTACTTTTTATGATCTGCTTGTTTCGTCCGTCATGTATTTGGCTTCCAAAGTATCAGAATTCCTTAACTGCGTCTACTTTGTGATCACCAATTTTGATGCTAAGTTTATTGCTATTCGCTTTTCTGCTATTTCTCGTTACTTTTCTCTATCCTCGGTTTCCTCTCGATCCATATTGTGGACAGACCATTCCATGCAAATGAGCCTGTAATTCTTCTTCACTTTACAGTATTTTCATCAGCGAATCTTATCAGTCATGTCTTTCACCTTGAATTTTAATCATACTCTTGAACCTTTCTTTTACCGCCGCCAATACTTCTTCGATGAATAAATTGAACAGTAGTGGTGAGGGCGGGGGGGGGGGGGGGGAAGACTGCCTTAGTCTTATTTCTTCCTGTTGGCTCTTGTACATATTGAATATTATCCTTCTTTACCTCTAGATTACGCCCTCTTTCCTCATAATTTCGAACATATTGTCGATTTAACTTTGTCGAACACTTTTTCTATGTCTACAAATTGTATGAGCGTGACTTCATTTTTCTTTGTCTTGATTCTATTACCAAGTGCAATCACAACATTTAAAACTTTTAAATGTGATTATATCATTTGTACCAACGTGACTACGATTGCAACAACTGTTTAGTGTCCTGAGCCAGTGTTCATACTGTTTATTACGGAGTCATTACATACAATAAACAACTCTTATTTAGAAGAACTCTGACGTCGTGTACAAGATTTGACAAATATGACTCCGAATCAAGATTCTAATATGTCTGGTAAGCACTTACAATAAATTCTAAGTTAAACCACGAACCGATGAAATGATGGCAAGAGGCGGTCGCCGAAGACCGGCTGCAGGCTCTTGCCGCTGGTACTTGATTTAATATGAAGGTTGAACGTCGGTTCGGAAGTTGACCCACCGATTGACTATCCAGTTTACTCTACTCGTTGGGCCGTGCAGCCCACACAAGTACTCGGAGGGAGGAATGATACCGAGAAACGCTCTCTTTCCGCCCATGTAACAGGCGATGCAAAATTGGGAGCAGAATGTGCTGTGCACTGTAGGCAAGATCAGAACTACGGCTTCAGTCGTGAGATAGGTAATGCACGTAGTAAGTTCGTCGTATTCAAGATTTCCTCTTCAAAGTAACATACAGTACTTATTATTTAACACAAAATGACACTCAAAATTTAAGTTATCCACGAGCAGCTAGTTGAAAATATGTATGAACTTCAAATGACACAACGAACCGTCTCGTTCTGCATATGGAGTCAAACCCAGGTCAGACAGACTAAGCAAAGATTTCGTGACTGACGCAGACTAACAGTCATTCCTGATTAGGCATACAGAGAGTGATATACCTCGATTTTAGACAGTATCAGTTAACAAATATCAACTGTAAATTACATAACGCAAACATTTTTAACGGACGCGAATTCCTACCCAGCATCTATTGTTCCTTTTAACGAACTATGAGAGACGTTAAATATTGCTTCTTCTAAAGTAATTTACTTGAAAGGCCGTGAGGCAAAGCTTTGTGTTGGACAGGAATTCGAAACCAGAACCTAATCGGACTGATATCGAAGCACAACGAACTGTGGCATATCGGATTTTCTCGGCAGTAGCTAGATGTTTTAACTGAAATGACGAGACGAAACATTAATTTTTTCCTTCCCAGGACCCCAACTGGCACCTATCGCGGTTATATTCTAGAGAAAACGAACGTTAAATATGGGTTTGTTGCACCAACAGCGACATGTGAGCATGTTTGAACTAGAAATAATATGACGAAGAGTTCAGTGCTCACTGGGAATAGAGCACCACAAATACCGTTCTTGACTACACACAAAGAGACGTCAGCTACTGAATTTTTCTCCACCAGCAGCTCAGAATAGCATCTTGAACTTACAGTGATCTCGCAAATAGTTCTGTGTCCCACTGGGAATAAAAAACTACAGATATCGTTAGTATTGACAGCGAATCAAAAAACATTAAAAATCAAATTATTATCCACCAGCAGATATGTGTTTTCAGGCTAGTGCTTGATAATACATAATGAAATCTTTAGTGCCGGGCCAGGATTCGAACCCATTCACGCGTAATATGTGGAGATGTTGAGAAATCTGCAGTTTTGAACAAACAGCAAATTATAGCCGAGCTGTATTGTCACGAAGGGATCAAAGTCCGTGTTAAGCGCGGTCTGAGTTGCATTCTCAGTTCAGAACCAATTTTATCGACATACAGAAGCTCAGATAAAAGATGGAATAAGTGTCCTGTGACCCTTCATAGCGTTTGTTTCGTCACTAGAAATAAATAACTAGTATAAGAAAGGTTACTAGTGATAGAGTTTCTACATGTCGCCACTCCAGATTTATTGTGTTTCAACCTGATGTCTACTTGGCAGAGAAGGAATATCATCTTTACTGTGAATTTCAAACCACACTGCTATTATACCTTCTTCACTTGGTGTAGCCAGAAGAGAATGGAATCTTTCTCGCCCTATCTAAAATCATTGACAGAAGTGGGAATCGAAAACAGACCATAGATACAAGGACCTATCATCAGTCCAACAGACCACCAAATCCTCTTTTCCACGACCCATTTTTCTATCGTAACACCGTTGCGCCACACTGAATGAGAATTCTGACACACAGGCTCCCTGTAGTAAATTGCAGCATGTTCGGTAAATTCATTTACTTGGTTGACCGAATCACTATGAACTAGCTGCTTCTGCTACCCAGTGCACACATTCGACTCTATTTTGTAATCTAGCCCAGAGTGATACAGCTAGGACTTATGATCAGCGACTAAGTGTAAGGTCAATGAGTCGGATGCGAGTTTTGCAACTGTGAAATACTTACCTACATTATATAAGCGAATATTAAATTTGAACTAATACTGCGAAAATTCCGTACTTGGATAGCTTAGAATGAAATTCTTTCTGTTTATTTCAAAGGAAAAAAATTGATTTTCTGAAACATTGTCTGTCATACACAAGTTGAAACAGGTCATGTCGACCAAATCATATGGAAGAATTGACAGCGACATATATCGAAAGGCAGTAAGATCTCTTGCCTTTTGGTTTGGCAGTACTCGATAGCCATTTCTAGGCGCAAGTAAATGAAGAAAGGCAGCGCGTTTTTGCTGTCGATTAACGTCTTCATCAATTACTTTAGTTTTAATGTAGTCTACGAGTAACTGCTGATGTTTGATATTAACATGAAAAGGATTCCGTAGACAGGGAAAGAACCTGTTCTTGGGAAACTATTTCTATAGTGACCTAAAGGCATTAAATGATCTTCAAGCACGTGTGTTCCAGCAGCGGTATGAATAAAATGATAGTAATAATGATGGTAATAATCGAATTATCTGGTAACTTCACACTTCACAGTGGATTTTCTAGAACTAAGAAATTTGCTCAATTTGGGAAATTCAAAAAGGCTTTACTTCGAGCCTATGATGCCTAGAAGAGTCTTTACATCCTGCTGACATGAGATTAGCACGATCTCTGCGTCGTGAGCTTGCTTGTACTTAACCATTCAATAGACTTGCATTTTTTCCACCGTGACTGATTTTGTAAGCTAAGCACATCATCTGCTTCAACACACTCTTCAGGCTGGGCAATGTGGCCACAATGGTCTGGTGGAACGAATTATCACAGGTGCACTGCGTGGGTTCAGGAATTTGCTTTTAAGGGGCAGAAACAGATTTATTTCACCTCTGGTAACCTCAAGAGAAAGACGTGATAATCCATAATCCGCATTAAACATCACGTCCCTTCATTACCAACAGGGCAGAGCCGGTTTACGTTGGGAAATGACATAGCGGAAGTCATGACAAACAGAAATACAGTCGCCTGTAAACTTACTTACATTAGAAAATTTTATTTTATTTGATGAACTGATAGCCATTTAAAGGAAGAGGTCTCTTATTCTACTTGTACTTGATTGAACTAGAGACGTTGAAATATTTGGTACTGGACTGTGATTTGAATTCGTATCTCCTCTTTCGAGGATCTGAATCTCTCAGAACATTATAGTTCAATCATTTCGCTCCTTTTCCCAAGACTGCTATCTTCTCTAGGTCTCCTCCAAAGGATCCAGAACAGAAATATTCATAATTTCATTTCAAGCCCTATCAAGTGCACACCCACCTGCTAGTGAATATTAAGGTTGTAACCTCCCCGCATGAAATTAGAAAGTCAATGATTATGAAAATGAGTCAAGTGTTGTCTTCCCACAAAAGTGAATAATAAAAATAGGCGTAACCTCCTTGCAAAATTAAAGAATAATAATGGCCCAAATGTAAACTTCCCACGAAATTAAAGAATAATAATTGATCATAAACCAACAATAACATTAATTAAATAATGAACCATGAACTGGATGTAACATCTCAACAGCAATAATTAAACCTGATCTACGGTCCTGTGAAATAATTAAACCAAAAATTCTTACCTCAGAAAACTGCATCTATATCTGCTCTTATTTTTCGGCACAGCTTCTTGCAATGCTGGCTTATATTTAATTTTGATTGTTGGAGGGAATGCATAGGAAATATTATTTAACTTGAAATGAATGTTTTTCTTTAAAAAAGTTACTTTATAAAAGGTTATTATTGGGGAACCTTTTTTTTAATAAATTAATTACAATTAACATACGTTATTAGCTGAGCGCAATGCTGCTTCATTACCTTCTACAATAATATACATCGTCCACCACAATCCTAACCAGATTCGGAAGAACAGCACGCCGTCGACGCATGGCAACGCCTGCTCAGTACAACCGTCCGCTCGGTACAACTACTGCCGACAGAGTGCAACTCGCAACTGAACACTCATGCGGTCAAGCACAGACTAGCAACGATAAATAACTCTCTGGTCAGAGATTCTGTCATGTCACGCCATCGCTGGTAATGAATACATACGTGTTTCATAACCCTCCAATGGGGGGTCAAAAATTTGGCAGCGATGGTGAGTCATTTGGACTTGCCATGAGCAACAAATTTTTCTTAACTAATTAACTTTACAATTACAGAATATATACAGATATAGATAGGTGTAGAACATGAAGTAAATATAGTGCACATGCACTGAGTACAGAACATATCAGGCAAAGACAAAATATATACAATGAGCACAAAACATATTCACAAATGGCAAAAGTGCACACGCACAGTAGTACAGAACATATCAGCAAATCACAAAATGTATAGGCCATGAATACAAATCATGATAACAAAATGATTTTTTATATGTTACAAGAATTAGGATAGGAAAGGGAAGGATTGCGTCATGGTTGTAGCACTTTA
Source organism: Schistocerca cancellata (assembly GCF_023864275.1). Classification (NCBI taxonomy): domain Eukaryota; kingdom Metazoa; phylum Arthropoda; class Insecta; order Orthoptera; family Acrididae; genus Schistocerca; species Schistocerca cancellata. Next base: position 146,630,286 of record NC_064633.1, read on the forward strand.
GGTCGCACGCAGCTGCACTGAAAGTCCATATCTTTCTACAGAAGCACAACACCAAGTGAGGCAATCTAAAGTCCTATTCCAAGAAGTATTAATCAGTGTATCCAAGACACTGAACTGTCGTAGTAATATTCATGTTGTCATTTTGGTAGTACATTAGGTACACCAAACAGTGGGACCATTATAGCATCTCCATCGTTCACGGTGGTGGACAGCATGTCGTGTCAACATCACGTTCTTGTAAGGTACACCAACGTAGAATTAGTGCACAAACGAAATATAGTGCTCCATGATCAAGAGGATATACAGGACAAACGGATATTGCAGTAATTCCAGGTAGTTAGGTCAGAAGGTGAAGGACATTAAGTCACATACTAGTCTTCATTGAGAATTACACTAGTAGTTAGTGGCACTCATTGCCCAGTTATTGAACATTTCTGTACCATGTATGTAGTATTAAAGAATAATGTTCATGAGTAACTTTACAGAGAACATTGGCACTCATTGCCTAATTGCAAACCATCAGAAGTCATTTACAGAGACATTGGCACTCATTGCCTAATTACAAATCATCAGAAGTCATCATAGTATTACAGAATAATGTTTATATAATAATATTCATGAACTGTTTTTACAGAGAACATTGGCACTCATTGCCTGATTACCATATAATTACAAACCATCAGAAGTCATCATAGTATTACAAAATTCATTTGGTCATACTAATCATTGGCACTCATCGGCCATCTTATTACAATAATCAGTGGCATTCATTGACCAGTTACAAAGCTTTTTTTTGTATTCTTCAGAAGTCATTATTCAAAATGAGTTAATTATTGGCATAGCATTTATACATAATTAGTAATCATGGGCATCATAAGTAATCTTATTACAATAAACAGTGGCATTCATTGGCCAGTTACAAAGCATTCTTTTTTGTATTATTCAGAAGTCATTATTGAAGTGACATACTATTCAGAGACGATCAGTATTATTCAGAACTCTCTTAAACTAGTAGCATTATTTGGGACTGGTAATTACTTTGTTTGCTTTTGAGGTATTGCTGCAAATGAAGATGTGTAACGTCATTCGTCTGAGTCAGCTGTAGCAAGGTTATGAAACAAGTAGAGTGTATGAGATCACATTCATAAATGACATGGGTTTAATGAACAACTGCTTATAGTACATTAATTTGATGAATAATTTCTCCTGCAAAATATACAAAAATGGATTATTAGACTGAAGGAAAAAACGCATTTTATGCTGAAAAGTAGTGAACTTCGAATTAACAGGTAGTGAAATGTGTATAAAAAAATATGTGTGTTCACTAGCTGTCCTTTCCAAAACCTTCAGTCATCATACTATGCAATACAGCACATACTGTCAAAACGAACTGCAACAAATACTTAAATAACTACAGAGCATAAATACATAAACTTCAACATCATCCTCATCTGTAAAGAAAAAACTTCATTATCCATCACTTCATTATCATAACTCCATTATTATCATCACCTGTAAAGAAAAAACTTCATTATCCGTAGCTGCATATTCTTCATCATTATTCATCACCATTCATCATCATCTGCAAAAAAGTCATTTCATTACTCATTATACAACTATTCCTTATTTCTAGCATATTTCATCACTAAAACTAAGATGTGTAGTTCTGTCTGACAGCCTGCATCAATCGCCTTGTATTCTGAAAGAAAAAAATAGTTAAGACTGCTATTCTACGATGTGTATAGTATATTCTTGTTAATTCTTGTTAAATCTGATCCATTTACTCTTCCTCATAAGGTTTTTGCATCTTCTTTCGTTCATTCCGAAGGTGAAATTCCCATTTCTGTTTAATTATTTTTTTTACACGTTATTGCTTTCTGAAAATATTGTAGCTAAATGATAAAGGATGTTTCTTTCTATGCATTCGCAGCACATTACACTTGTTTACACTGAGATTCAATTGCCATTCCCTGCACCATGCGTCAATTCGTTGCAGATCCTCCTGCATTTCAGTACAATTTTCCATTGTTACAATCTCTCGATATACTACAGCATCATCCGCAAAAAACCTCAGTGAACTTCCTATGTTACCCACAAAGTCATTTATATATATTGTACATAGCAACGGTCCTACGACAGTCCCCTGCGGCGCACCTGAAATCACTCTTACTTCGGAAGACTTCTCTCCGTTGATAATGACATGCTACGTTCTGTTATCTAGGGACTCTTCAATACAATCACGCAATTGGTCTGATAGTCTACTATATTTTCTTACTGTGTTCATTAAAAGACTGGGGAACTGTATCAAATGCCTTTCGGAAGTCAAGAAACACGGCATCTACCTGAGAAACCGTGTCTATGGCCCTCTGAGTCTCATGGACGAATAGCGCGAGCTGGGTTTCACACGATCTTCTTTTTCGAAATCCATGCTGATTCCTACCGAGTAGATTTTTAGTCTCCAGAAAAGTCGTTATACTCGAACCATAATACGTGTTCCACAATTCTACAACTGATCGAAGTTACAGATGTAGGGCTATAGTTCTGCACATCTGTTCGACAATCTTTGCTTCGAGTATTGCTTCCATATTAACGCCTTTTTTCTGAATCCATTACCAAATTACTTTTTACTTCTCATATAGCAGTGCTCCTTTCGTCATCTTTGTATAGTTTTTCTGTATTTCCAGATAACTTCATTTAGGTGCAACTAATATTGTTGCTTTTATTTTGAAACTGTTTATCTGGTTTGTTGTTTATTAACCCACTATTGCATAATTTATCCACCCATATTTCGCTCCTAGTAGCAATTCTGCTTCATCTGCCACAATTATTTTAAGAGCATTTCTACACTTGTTGCTTCTTGAAGCAGCATTACCTCTTTTGTCAAATTTTCTTCTATGTCAGACTGAATTTTAGTTCCTTAGCGTTTTTCTCCGCTTCCTGTGCTTCAAATGCTTCCTCTGTTATTTCTTAAATTTCAATTGGCGTTATATTATGGTGGATTACTGGGATTCTTACTGTCAGCAACTATGTAAATACTGCAGTCCATACTTTGATTCATGAACCTCTGTTTGACCAAGGTATAGCCTGCCTGGTATCTTGTTGGATCCTCGGGCATCTCCCACGTATGCCATCTTTTAAAACGATTCACAAAAACTACATATGGAACGACTGATCCGTGACTAGTAGTGAATTCTACTAATCTTCCTCGGATCTCATTTCGCTTGCTGTTATCAAAGTCACACTTTGTTTGTCTTTCATACCTTCAACATCAACAGAATTCCAGTTTCCCGATATGAGTGATATTTCAAGGTTTTATTGAAATTATTTTTTCAGTGAACTCTTCACCTTTTTTTGTCGTTGGTTTGTGTAGTTAAATGAATTCGATTCCACCATTAATGTTCCTTTTTTGTGCAGCAGACAATATGTTTGACTACTACCAATTCTCTTATTCAGTCTTACTCTACATTATTTGATCCTATGGAGAGCACTCCAAAAAAAGCTTCATCTCCTCACGAGTGCTCTCACTGTACCGTGTCATATTCATCTGCACCTTTTCCATTCATACCTGTAGACTTTCTTGTTTATAATACACACTTATCATCTAACATTTCACGAGCCCACAATAAGCAGCAGTCTCATTTGGTCTGATGACCCCTTTTGGAGATCCAATTGGAGGCTATTTTACCTCATGCTTATTTCACGCACAAGGAAGCCATGGTAGCATTCTTAGCAGAGAGCTTCGTGTACCAGTGAAAGATAAGTGAAGTGGTTTATTGTTGCCATCCACATCGCTGGACTGCAGCCCTTAGATCTGCTGGCAGCATTCCAGTTTCCGTACCAGTCTCCTTGTTTTCCTAAAACCATGACAATAGAATGAGGTTTCTTGCTGTACCAGTCCTGGAACAGGGGTCACTTCTTCCCCTCTGTGAGCCGTATTGCTGGTGGCCTGGCCCCATTAACCACACAGCCTCAGTCTTCACCGTAACCTCAGGCGTTGCACGGTTATTACCTACGGACCACTTGAACCATGTTCTTCCATCAGTGCACCTTCGTTGTCGGTCGTGATAGATCCTGACCTCTCAAAGGAGGTATCAGATTGCCGGATTAGAGACGTTTTACATTCCCTGCACGCTACAGATTTGGTAATTTGAGGTTACACAGGAACAATTATGAGCTGTATTTTTGCGATCTAATGCGATGCATAATTATTCTTTCGTTGTTGGTCTGTTTGTTCATGGCACACGAAGTACACCTAAGGATGGCAGAGTCTATGCTATCATTGTTAGTATTCTCTTTTCTTGGTCTGACACCATCGCCCCTCATGTTTTGCCTATGACTCTGTCAAATTTATGGTGCCGTTTCGCTTGCTCCAGCTCGATATGCAGTCGGTTGTATGATATAATCTGTATAGGGTGTGCATCTTTGTTAAGTGCTGCAGTCCAGACGACTGGAATGTCGGACACCTGAAAAAGTCCTCATATTTGTACCAGCAATGTAAACGACACGTCGCTGGAAGAAAAGAGTATCATATCTGGTTACGCTTTTACTGAGTTCGTTGAACTTAATGCTGAGCTTCAACATTTTCATCCAGCATGTCCTTTTCAAATACAAGGGTTGGAATTTAAATAGTGGCAACTATTTACTCACAACCGATACAAATGAGTAAGATGTTTGCACCTGTTACTGTCCTTCAAAGTAGTCATCAGCGTTGTGTAGAAACCGTTGCCAACGATGTGGAAGGTGTAGTATACTGTTACCAGAGCCTGTTCTGTTGATGGTGTGAGTGGAGCGGTCTATTGCCTGTCGAATCTCTGCAACAGTTCTGAAGCGAATGCCACGAAGTGGTTCATTCATCTTTGGAATAAATCAGTCACAAGGCCTCAAGTCCTGGTAGTATGGTGGATGTTACAGTACTTCCCAGTCCCATCGACCGAACAGAGCAGCTACAGCTGCTGGTCGCAGGTGATGCTCCAAAAACGACCAGCTTTGCAAAACCCACCCATCATTTTGCACGACAATGCACGGGCAGGCAGTAGACCGCTCCATCCGCACCATCAACAGAACACGCTCTGCTAACGGTATACTACGCCTTCCACACCGCTGGAAACGGGTTCTACACAACGCTGGTGACTACTCTGAAGGACAGTAACAAGTGCAACTCTTTTTGTATCGGTTGTGAATAAATAGTTGCCACTATTTAAGGTACAACCTACGTAGAAATACACATCAAGAATTTGACAGCTAAACGAAAAGTTTTACTGATAGCTGTGAACTGGCCATCGTAAATATACTGACACTCGTTCAAGCAGTCAGTCACAAGGCATCGTAGAATCATGGTCTACCTAGAATTGTACTTTGCGCACCCGTGTCTCATTATTTTCTGTTAAAATACTCGAAAAGGTTTTGCGTCACTTGCATATTTTCAAACGTTTATGGCCTTAAATTCCAAGGTAACAAGGAATGAAAGATTAAGCGTTATAAGACTAGAAAAATAACTTCATTGTGAGACTAAAAAATTCAAAAACTAAATTGTATTCAGGATGCCACAAAGCGCATATTTCCACACATCTGTAACATGAAAGTATATTGATGATTAACATGCAATACCGTATACATGCAGAATGAAGCAACGAATGAAAATTTTTACCAAGGTGGTGATTCGAACCGTGATCTCCTGTTCACTCGGCAGATGCGCTAACCACTACACCACTTTGGAAGAGGTATTTGAGTTTAGGGGGGATACCAAGTGGTCTGAGGCGTCGATGGGAATTTGAATCTAAGAGGGAGGCGTGTTAGGGTAGTCTGTGCAGTTTTGCAAAGTCACTGCGCCAGGATGGCGTGGTGGCTAGCGCATCTGCCTCATGACCAGAAGACTCAGGTTCTAATCCCGGCCTCGGTACGAATTTCCATTCATCACTTCAGTCTGCATATGTACATCATATATGTTTGAGACTTGGAAAATTCTCTGTAGCCAAATAGTTCCATTTGATTCAGTACTGTGTTACTCCACCTCGTAGATTGTGACATGCTTGGATCATCTTAAGCATGCTGTTTATAAGGAGGTCAAGATATTGCTGATGAAGCCTGTCAGTCTTAGAAGACAGCCTTCCTGAAGTGATCTAGTGCAAGGCGATGTCCTCGCTAAGGATGCATTGCACGTTGTAACTGGTCACAAGCGATGCCATTCATTCCTGTCTCTTATAGGGAGGTGGTCACGAGATGGGCGAGGCTGTTCGTAGGAACGTTGACTGTGGGGGTAAGGAATAGGTTGATGGAGGCTACCTCGATTCTGCACAGCTGCTGTAGTGTGCTTTGCTGCTGGATACACTTGAGCAACGAGGCTTAATCAGTCTCCCGACTAGTGGTTTGATGCGGCCACCACAATGTTTTTCCTGTGGCAAGATCTTCATCACAAGGTTGTGTGCCACCGACGATTTACCTTGTACAATTCCCTCTAGCACCATTGATGTTATTCACTGATTTTTAACGCATGACCTACCGTCCTATCTGTTCTTCATGTCAGTGTTCTGCATATGTTTATTTTTCGGCGGTTCAGAGGAGAACTTCATAATTCCTTACCACATGTGTTCACTTGATTTTCAACATTCTTCTTTAGCACCACATTTCAAACGCTTTGATTCTCTTCTATCACAGTTTTCCCACTGTCCTTGATTCATCAATTTACAACGCTGTGCCCCAAAAGTACATTCTCAGAAATTTCTTCCTGAAATTGAGCCTAATGATAGTTTCTAGTAGCACCACATTTCAAACGCTTTGATTCTCTTCTATCACAGTTTTTCCCACTGTCCTTGATTCATCACTTTACAATGCTGTGCCCCAAAAGTACATTCTCAGAAATTTCTTCCTGAAATTGAGCCTAATGATAGTTTCTAGTAGCCTTCTCTTGGCCAGGAATGCTCTTTTTGTCTGCACTATTCTACTTTTTATGATCTGCTTGTTTCGTCCGTCATGTGTTATTTGGCTTCCAAAGTATCAGAATTCCTTAACTGCGTCTACTTTGTGATCACCAATTTTGATGCTAAGTTTATTGCTATTCGCTTTTCTGCTATTTCTCGTTACTTTTCTCTTTCCTCGGTTTCCTCTCGATCCATATTGTGAACAGACCATTCCATTCAAATGAGCCTGTAATTCTTCTTCACTGGACAGTATTTTCATCAGCGAATCTTATCAGGCATGTCTTTCACCTTGAATTTTAGTCATACTCTTGCACCTTTCTTTTACCGCCGCCAGTACTTCTTCGATGAATAAATTGAACAGTAGGGGTGAGGGGGAGGGGAGGGGAAAGACTGCCTTAGTCTTATTTCTTCCTGTTGGCTCTTGTACATATTGAGTATAATCCTTCTTTACCTCTAGATTACGCCTTCTTTCCTCGTAATTTCGAACATATTGTCGATTTAACTTTGTCGAACGCTTTTTCTATGTCTACAAATTGTATGAGCGTGACTTCATTTTTCTTTGTCTTGATTCTATTACCAAGTGCAATCACAACATTTAAAACTTTTAAATGTGATTATATCATTTGTACCAACGTAACTACGATTGCAACAACTGTTTAGTGTCCTGAGCCAGTGTTCATACTGTTTATTACCGAGTCATTACATACAATAAACAACTCTTATTTAGAAGAACTCTGACGTCGTGTACAAGATTTGACAAATATGACTCCGAATCAAGATTCTAATATGGCTGGTAAGCACTTAAAAGAAATTCTAAGTTAAATCACGCCGCTGCAGGCTGTTGCCGCTGGCGCTTGATTTAATATGAAAGTTGAACGTCGGTTCGGAAGTTGACCCACCGATCGACTATCCAGTTTACTCTATTCGTTGGGCCGTGCAGCCCACACAAGTACTCGGAGGGAGGAATGATACCGAGAAACGCTCTCTTTCCGCCCATGTAACAGGCGATGCAAAATTGGGTGCAGAATGTGCTGTGCACTGTAGGTGAGATCGGAACTACGGCTTCAGTCGTAAGTCGTCCCACAGCTTAACTCCTGCTGTTTAGGCAACCCAAATACCACCGCTGTACCGCGTGCAGCCTCTGTGTCTTGTAGGATCCACAAACAGTCATTAAATTGTCCTCGGTAGCGTGGCCAACCTTCATATTCGACCCGTGGTACTGCTTGCCTTAGACGAGCCATAGTACCAGAACACCTCAGCGCTCTCCTGTGACGATCATTAGGCAAAAGAAAATCCTGCCCTCATCTACATCTACATCTACATTTATACTCCGCAAGCCACCCAACGGTGTGAGGCGGACGGCACTTAACGTGCCACTGTCGTTACCTCCCTTTCCTGTTCCAGTCGCGTATGATTCGCGGGAAGAACGACTGCCGGAAAGCCTTCGTGCGCGCTCGAATCTCTCTAATTTTACATTCGTGATCTCCTCGGGAGGTATAAATAGGGGGAAGCAATATATTCGATACCTCATCCAGAAACGCACCCTCTCGAAACCTGGACAGCAAGCTACACCGCGATACAGAGCGCCTCTCTTGCAGAGTCTGCAATTTGAGTTTGCTAAACATCTCCGTAACGCTATCACGCTTAACAAACAACCCTGAGACGAAACGCGCCGCTCTTCTTTGGATCTTCTCTGTCTCCTGGTACGGATCCGAGACTGATGAGCAATACTCAAGTACAGGTCGAACGAGTGTCTTGTAAGCCACCTTCTTTGTTGATGGACCACATTTTCTAAGGACTCTCCCAATGAATCTCAACCTGGCACCCGCCTTACCAACAACTAATTTTATACGATCATTCCACTTCAAATCGTTCCGCACGCATACTCCCAGATATTTTACAGAAGTAACTGCTACCAGTGTTTGTTGCGCTATCATATAATCATACAATAAAGGATCCTTCTTTCTATGTATTCGCAGTACGTTACATTTGTCTATGTTAAGGGTCAGTTGCCACTCCCTGCACCAAGTGCCTATCCGCTGCAGATCTTCCTGCATTTCGCTGCAATTTTCTAATGCTGCAACTTCTCTGTATCCTACAGCTTCATTCGCGAAAAGCCGCATGGATCTTCCGACACTGTCTACTAGGTTCAAATGGCTCTGAGCACTATGAGACTCAACATCTTAGGTCATAAGTCCCCTAGAACTTAGAACTACTTAAACCTAACCAACCTAAGGACATCACACACACCCATGCCCGAGGCAGGATTCGAACCTGCGACCGTAGCAGTCCCGCGGTTCCGGACTGCAGCGCCAGAACCGCTAGACCACCGCGGCCGGCTGTCTACTAGGTCATTCATACATATTGTGAAAAGTAAAGGTCCCATAACACTGCCCTGTGGCACGCCAGAGGTTACTTTAACGTCTGTAGACGTCTCTCCATTGAGAACAACATTCTATGTTCTGTTTGGTAAAAACTCTTCAATCCAGTCACACAGCTGGTATTCCGTAGGCTTTTACTTTTATCAGGCGACAGTGCGGAACTGTATTGAACGCCTTCCGGAAGTCAAGGAAAATGGCATCTACCTGGGAGCCTGTATCCGATATTTTCTGGGTCACATGAACAAATAAAGCGAGTTGGGTCTCACACGATCGCTGTTTCCAGAATCCATGTTGATTCCCACAGAATAGATTCTGGGTTTCCAGAAATGACATGATACGCGAGCAAAAAACATGTTCTAAAATTGTACAACAGATCGATGTCAGAGATATGGGCCTATAATTTTGCGCATCTGTCCGACGACCCTTCTTGAAAACTGGGACTACCTGTGCTATTTTCCAATCATTTGGAACCTTCCATTCCTCTAGAGACTTGCGGTACACGGCTGTTAGAAGAGGGGCAAGTTCTTTCGCGTACTCTGTGTAGAATCGAATTGGTATCCCGTCAGGTCCAGTGGACTTTCCTCTGTTGAGTGATTTCAGTTGCTTTTCTATTCCTTAGAAACTTATTTCGATGTCAGCCATTTTTCCGTTCGTGCGAGGATTTAGAGAAGGAACTGCAGTGCGGTCTTCGTTGGTTAAGAGAACCCCACGGCATAACAGCAGAGTCCATTTCAGGTACCGCCTTACCCACATTCTTCACACATCACGGTTATGGGAGATTTTAACTGTTGTTCTTCATGGACACCGAGAAGTCCAAGTAATTAGGTTGTAGACGTGTTCTTTGTGTCTTTACCATACCGCTAATTGTAGTTTGCAGTTCTGATGCCTTCACCTCGGGGCAGCTACAGGCCATAATTTGTAGGAAGTGTTCATTAGCTGGAACTGTTGACAATTTGCGACTACTGGGAGGCAGTTCCCCACCTTTTTGTGTCGCACGGTAGTGTATGAATGTCTGACTTTACTGTTGTGGACAGCAATGCAACAGACAACTTCACATATTGGCTATGCCTCTTGCTTCGAGGAGACCGTACGTGGTGTTTTGACAGACTAAGCAGTGTACACAAGCCATATTGCCTCTCTCAGGACTGGAAACACAGAGCGCTCTGCTGAACTTGTAACGCTCCAGTTTCGTAGGTTCTTTTATTCTTCATTAAAGTAATAATTTCAACTGTAAGTGAGGAAAAATATTGATTTCAAATTGTTGTTGAGTGGTGGAAGAAGAGTGGCATTTGAAGATAAGTTATTTTTATTAATGGTTTGTGGAAAATTTTTCTCGATGTCATCAACTAGGAACTACCGTCCCACTACGGGAGGAATACAGTGTTGACCAGGTATGCGTTTATTTCAGTCCTCTGTTAGTCCACCTCTCACTCACTAATCAGCTCATTTCCTCTCCCCTCGGTCTCTGTCTCTCGCCTCCTGCCCTTCTCTCTGTCCATCTGCTCCTCCTCCTCCTCCTCTCTGTCCTACTCTTCCTCCCTCCGTCCATTACATCTTTCTTCCCCTTTGAGTACATCTCCTCTTCTCCCTCTCTATGTAGATGTCCTCGTCTTCTTATCTCTATCCACTTTTTCCTCCCCCCCCTCCCACCGCTTTACTGTACATCGTATCCTCTTCTCTGTTCATCTCCTCCTCCTTCTCTCTGCTTACCTCCTCCTTCCAGCTACCTGTGTCCGTCACCTTCTTCCTCCTGTTTTCCTTCTCTTGCTCCCCACCTTCTCTCTCCATCACCAAGCTATCAACCCCACTCCAGTAGTAGGCTGGTGGTTCTTTCCCACAGAGTATTTCATTCCGTACCGTAGGTAATATGTGTATCATGTTTGGATGAAATCGATCAAGGGATTTAGGAGGAGCATTTCAGCTGCAGCATTGTTAGAGTATGTTCATGTCACATATATCAGGCATATATTTAATAAACACACGTCAAAGAAGTTCTGCATCGCCTCATTACCGCGAGTTCCGGAACCTGTACAGAAAATTGGAATAGAGATCAACATAAACATCATTTCCGCCCTTTTTATTGCTCATCAAAACCACACGTAGCCTGTTGTACCACCATACAGCAAGCCCTTCACAGGCGGTGGTCCAGATTGCTGTACACACCGGTACCTCTAATACCCAGTAGTACGTCCCGTTGCATGGATGCATGCCTGTATTCTTCGTGGCATACGATTCGGCGTACATCCCTCAGTGTGGTTGGTGGATCATAAATCATAAACAGCCCTTTTCAGTCTATTCCAGGCATGTTCGACAGGGTTCATGTCTGGAGGACATGCTGGCCGCTCTAGTCGAGCGATGTCGTTATCCTGAAGGAAATCATTCAAAAGGTGTGCGCGAGGGGGGCACGAATTGTCGTCCATGAAGACGAATGTCTCCAGAATATAATACCAATATGGTTGCGCTATCGGTAGGCAGATTGGCATTCACGTATCGTACAGCCGTCACGGCGCCTTCCACGACTACCAGCGGCGGTACGTTGGCCCCACATAATGCCACACCAAAACAGCAGGGAACCTCCACCTTGCTGCACTCGCTGAACAGTGCGTCTAAGGCGTTCAGCGTGACCGGGCTGCTTCCATACACGTCTCCGACGATTGGCTGGTTGAAGGCATACACGACACTCATCGATGAAGAGAACGTGATGTCAATCCTGAGCGATCCATGCGGCATGTTGATGGGCCCATCTTTACCACGCTGCATGGGGTCGTGGTTGCGAAGATGGACCTCGTCATGGACATCTGGAGTGAAGTTGCGCATCTTGTAGCCTGTTGCGCATCTGTGGCTGAACGAAAAGCATTATTAGACATGGTAGTGTTGCTGTCAGGGTTCCTCCGAGCCATAATCCGTAGGTAGCGGTCATCCACTGCAGTAGTAGCCCTTGGGCGGTCTAACAATACCACCACTTGCAAAATAGATTAGTAATCAGATTAATAATGTTGCTCATGCAGCATATGTTCGCTTTATCTGGCAACAACAAAGTTATTGACTGTGGATGGTATCGTCAGAATGGAAATAATGAAGTCCCTTTAAAAAACCTATTATTTTGGCACTTATCTTGAATGAATCCCCATGTAGATTTCGTCGAAGTTGTTATGGCTCATCTTGTTGATTCTAGGGTGATTCCACTTTGACTGCTAGAAGGTCCAGATCTGTATTTTAGCAATATTTGAAGACCTCACAAACGCGTATTTCAGGAAATTCTTAATGATCAAACAATCCCAGATCAGAACAATGGTTTGGTAGAAATAATTGTTGATTTAGTGTTCCCGATCCACATTTTTATTAAACTTCTTGTAAATTCACATATACTTCTCCTTAATTGTCTCATCATCAAGAAGACAGTTTTGTATCAATTTTCATATATTTAATTTCCACCTTAACCAAACAGAAGACTTGACTGTTCTTTCACAAAACGAAATAACAACTTAACTTCTGCAAAGTGAAACAAAGACTGCTCTGTGCGCAATCGCGCCAAAACGGTTACAAGTAAGTCAAAGATTATGACAGTCTCACAGAAATGAATACACACAAGAACCATATCACTGTAATATATCGATACATCGGAGTACTTATACGTTAGAAAACCAAATGTGAATATTGTCATAAAAATATGTCTGTTACTTCGCAGAAAAGTAGTACGACATTACTGGCATCGAGTCCCGTAACGGTCACGTAAATAAAGAACCATTACAGCGGCTGGAGCGTAGCATTTAATCGGCAGTTTGTGTCTCTGTTTATCTCCTCCATGTCCGAACAACATCTCTTTGGTTCACTCCGAGACGCCTGAACACTTCCCTGGTTGAGAACCCTTTCTGGCACAAAATAACAAGACGGATGATATGGAACTGCGGTATCGACCGTCTAGGCATGGCTGAACCACAGATAACACGAGTCGTGTACCTCCTTCCTGGTGGAATGACTGGAACTGATCGGCTGTCGGGCCCCCTCCGTCTAATAGGCACTATTAATGCATGGTTGTTTACATCTTCGGGCGGGTTTAGTGACATCTCTGAACAGTCAGTGATACAATATCTACAGTCAACGTCTACCGTCAGGAGTTCTGGTAACCGGGGTGACGCAAGACTTTTTTTGATGTGTGTATTTCACCCATATCTATAGACACGTTTCACCTGTATTTGAAGCGAATCTCTCCCTCCAGTTCCGTTTTCCTGAAGCTCGATGATTACGTCATATACTCTGAACTAGGCGTCGCAGAATGATATACTTTTGGACGTACTTTTAGTGGTATATGTGAATACTGTTTGCACAATGAGTCACGATTTAAGTTATTTCTAAGAAAGTAATAGACTAAAATGTCAAGCCCAGTGCACAACTTTTATTGCAAGAACATTGAAAATGTAGTAAGGGATAAACATTTTTTTCCTTTCATCATTTTGTAGCGTTTGTCACCGAGAAAAGGTTTCTTAAGTTTGTTGCAGTTTACTAAGTACTCTCATTGTCAAATACTGGATGAAAAAAGTATGAGTATTTGCTTGTCGTGTGCTACATTTCTTTTCCACTCCACCTCTTTGATGGACAGCTGCGCTTTACACCACTGCGATTCTTCCCAGACAGTAAGTGATAATGTATCATCTTTGGTGGAAATTAGTCCGGTGGTTTAGGAGGAAATGTGCAACATGTATGCATTCATACATACGTACATAAATACATACATTTTTGTAATATGTGTTGATGTGTTCGTCAGTCGCAGTTCTGTGTCGAAGTTTGGACCAAGCTAGCACTACTGCAGTTAAAAGTAACGGATTTCTTTTCAAGGACAGGTAGCATTCAGGTACTACAGGGCACATATTTTTTTCTTATGTCTCTAACAGCGTCGGCTCACTTGAGTCAAACTTTATAAATACTTCAATATTCAATTCCAATGCGGGTTACAAGCCGTGTACAGTTTACTACAAACCGAGACCGCCACGAACTGAAGTGATGTTGCTGGTTTATTTTTATACCCATTAAAGTAGTGGCTGTTAGTGACTATCTCTTGTGGTCAAAAGAATATTTACAACGAGGCTCTTCTTTAAAGAAGACGAACTATGAAATTCATGAGACAGGTGGAAATTTGTTTGTGTGTGAATGACTCGAACGACTTTCTCACATCTGGTTTAAGGAAATACTTTTTTATGCTGATGGCTCTTCTGTAGTACCGAAACAGTTGTGACGGACGCAACATCGAGCATGAGCCCGTCAGAAAAATCTTTAGCATCTAAGTTTACGAGCTGAAGAGAAAACTCTGCATCAAAGTAAGACGAGTTGGCGAATCTATAAAATGTAAATTAAACGTTGATTAAATGGAAACAAACCCACCAAGTACCAAAGTGTAATGGATCTGGCTGCTTTCCTACCGCAAATGGGATGAAGCTTAGTAAATAATTCATTAATGCCCCGAGATACTTTGCTTTTTCTAAATATATAACAATAATGAATAAACCATTCTGTGCTATTCCAGATACCGTGTGTACGTGTGGTACTGCATATAAAAAGTGTTTGTAACCGTTGATGACGTTGTACTTTTATGATATTTGCTTCCTCTACCCCGACACCTTAATATCAAAATTAAGACAAAATTAGTACCCGTATCTGTAAAGGAACTTTCATGTTTATGTACAGTCGTGCTCAAAAGTATCCGAACGACCTGAACTGCATTTCGCCTGATTCGCATGCAACCGGCATAACGCGGCTGTCTAGCAGGTCCTCTAATCGCTCCTTGGGACAGTCGTTTGACTATTGAAAATGGTTCCAACAAGTCACCATTAGGAAACACTGCTCTGTATCGCAGAAACTCAAGATGTAAAGTAATACCACAATGCTATAAATATCAGGGAACACTTTATCACAGATAAGACTGTCCTTAAGGCTTGTAAGCTCACATTTATTACAATAAATGACATACCTGAAATGTTACCACTCTCATTATTACGTCAGATAGGTAATGGATGTAGTAAGTTCGTCGTATTCAAGATTTCCTCTTCAAAGTAACATACAGTACTTATTATTTAAAACAAAATGACACTCAAAATTTAAGTTATCCACGAGCAGCTAGTTGAAAATATGTATGAACTTCAAATGACACAACGAACCGTCTCGTTCTGCATATGAAGTCAAACCCAGGTCAGGCAGACTAAGCAAAGATTTCGTGACTGACGCAGACTAACAGTCATTCCTGATTAGGCATACAGAGAGTGATATACCTCGATTTTAGACAGTATCAGTTAGCAAATATCAACTGTAAATTACATAACGCAAACATTTTTAACGGACGCGAATTCCTACCCAGCATCTATTGTCCCTGTTAACGAACTACGAGAGATGTTAAATATTGCTTCTTCACAAGTAACTTACTTGAAAGGCCGTGAGGCAAAGCTTTGTGTTGGACAGGGATTTGAACCCAGAACCTAATCGGATTGATATCGAAGCACAACCAACTGTGACATATCGAATTTTCTCGGCAGTAGCTAGATGTTTTAACTGAAATGACGAGACGAAACATTAATGTTTTCCTTCCAAGGACTCAAACCCGGCATCTATCGCTGTTATATTCTAGAGAAAACGAACGTTAAATATGGGTTTGTTGCACCAGCAGTGACATGTGAGCATGTTTGAACTAGAAATAATATGACGAAGAGTTCAGTGCTCACTGGGAATAGAGCCCCACACATATCGTTGTTGGCTACACACAAAGAGACGTCAGCTACCGAATGTTTCTCCACCATCAGCTCGGAATAACATCTTTAACTTACAGTGATCTCGCAAATAGTTCTGTGTCCCACTGGGAATCACAAACGTCAGATATCGTTAGTGTTGACAGCGAATCAAAAAACATTAAAAATCAAAATTATTATCAACCAGCAGATAGGTGTTCTCAGGCTAGAGCTTGATAACACATAATGAAATCTTTAGTGCCAGGCCAGGATTCGAACCCATTCACGCGTAATATGTGGAGATGTTGAGATATCTGCAGTTTTGAACAAACAACAAATTGTAGCCGAGCTGTATTGTCACGAAGGGATCAAATTCCGCGTTAAGGGTGGTCTGAGTTGCATTCTCAGTTCAGAGCCAATTTTATCGACATACAGAAGCTCAGATAAAAGATGGAATAAGTGTCCTGTGACCCTGCATAGCGTTTGTTTCGTCACTAGAAATAAATAAATAGTATAAGAAAGGTTACTAGTGATAGAGTTTCTACATGTCGCCACTCCAGACTTTATTGTGTTTCAACCTGATGTCTACTTGGCAGAGAAGGAATATCATCTTTACTGTGAATTTCAAACCACACTGCTATTATACCTTCTTCACTTGGTGTAGCCAGAAGAGAATGGAATCTTTCTCGCTCTATCTAAAATCATTGACAGAAGTGGGAATCGAAAACAGACCATAGATACAAGAACCCATCATCAGTCCAACAGACCACCAAATCCTCTTTTCCACGACCCATTTTTCTATCGTAACACCGTTGCGCCACACTGAATGAGAATTCTGACACACAGGTTCCCTGTAGTAAATTGCAACATGTTCAGTAAATTCATCTATTTCGTTGACCGAATCACTATGAACTAGCTGCTTCTGCTACCCAGTGCATACATTCGACTCTATTTTGTGATCTAGCCCAGAGTGACACAGCTAGAACTTATGGTCAGCGACTAAGTGTAAGGTCAATGAGTCGGATGCGAGTTTTGCAACTGTGAAATACTTTCCTACATTATAGAAGCGAATATTAAATTTGAACTAATACTGCGAAAATTCTGTACTTGGATAGCTTAGAATGAAAATCTTTCTGTTTATTTAAAAGGAAAACAATTGATTTTCTGAAACATTGTCTGTCATACACAAGTTGAAACAGGTCATGTCGACCAAATCATATGGAAGAATTGACAGCGACATATATCGAGAGGCAGTAAGATCTCTTGCCTTTTGGTTTGGCAGTACTCGATAGCCATTTCTAGGCGCAAGTAAATGAAGAAAGGCAGCGCGTTTTTGCTGTCGATTAACGTCTTCATCAATTACTTTAGTTTTAATGTAGTCTACGAGTAACTGCTGATGTTTGATATTAACATGAAAAGGATTCCGTAGACAGGGAAAGAACCAGTTCTTGGGAAAATATTTCTATAGTGACCTAAAGGCATTAAATGATCTTCAAGCACGTGTGTTCCAGCAGCAGTATGAACAAATGATAGTAATAGTGACGGTAATAATCGAATTATCCGGTAACTTCACACTTCACAGTGGATTTTCTAGAACTAAGAAATTTGCTCAATTTGTGAAAATTCAAAATGGCTTTACTTCGAGCCTATGAGGCCTAGAAGAGTCTTTACATCCTGCTGACATGAGATTAGCATGATCTCTGCGTCATGAGCTTGCTTGTACTTAACCATTCAATAGACTTGCATTTTTTCCACCGTGACTGATTTTGTAAGCTAAGCACATCATCTGTTTCAACACACTCTTGAGGCTTGGCAATGTGGCCACAATGGTTTGGTGGAACGAATTATCACAGGTGCACTGCGTGGGTTCAGGAATTTGCTTTTAAGAGGCAGAAACAGATTTATTTTACCTCTGGTAACTTCAAGAGAAAGACGTGATAATCCATAATCCGCATTAAACATCACGTCCCTTCATTACCAACTGGGCAGAGCCGGTTTACGTTGGGAAATGACATAGCGGAAGTCATGGCAAACAGAAATACAGTCGCCAGTAAACTTACTTACATTAGAAAATTTAATTTTATTTGATGAACTGATAGCCATTTAAAGGAACAGGTCTCTTATTTTACTTGTACTTGATTGAACTAGAGACGTTGAAATATTTGGTACTGGACTGTGATTAGAATTCGTATCTCCTCTTTCGAGGATCTGAATCTCTCAGAACAGTATAGTTCAATCATTTCGCTCCTTTTCCCAAGACTGCTATCTTCTCTAGGTCTCCTCCAAAGGATCCAGAACAGAAATATTCATAACTTCATTTCAAGCCCTATCAAGTGCACACCCACCTTCTAGTGAATATTAAGGTTGTAACCACCCCGCATGAAATTAGAAAGTCAATGATTATGAAAATGAGTCAAGTGTTGTCTTCCCACAAAAGTGAATAATAAAAATGAGCCAAGCGTAACCTCCTTGCAAAATTAAAGAATAATAATGGCCCAAATGTAAACTTCCCACGAAATTAAAGAATAATAATTGATCATAAACCCACAATAACATTAATTAAATAATGAACCATGAACTGGATGTAACATCTCAACAGCAATAATTAAAACTGACAAATTTTATACGGACAGCAGCGCTGACCTACGGCCCTGTGAAATAATTAAACCAAAAATTCTTACCTCAGAAAACTGCATCTATATCTGCTCTTATTTTTCGGCACAGCTTCTTGCAATGCTGGCTTATATTTAATTTTGATTGTTGGAGGGAATGCATAGGAAATATTATTTAACTTGAAATGAATCTTTTTCTTTAAAAAAGTTACTTTATAAAAGGTTATTATTGGGGAATCTTTTTTTTTGAACAAATTAATTAAATTAACATACGTTATTAGCTGAGCGCAATGCTGCTTAATTACCTTCTACAATAATATACATCGTCCACCACAATCCTGACCAGATTCGGAAGAACAGCACGTCGTCGACGCATGGCGACGCCTGCTCAGTACAACCGTCAGCTCGGTAACTACTGCCGACAGAGTGCAACTCGCAACTGAACACTCGCGCGGTCAAGCGCAGACTAGCAACGATAAATAACTCTCTGGTCAGAGATTCTGTCATGCCTCGCCATCGCTGGTAATGAATACATACGTGTTTCATAACCCTCCACTGGGGGGGCAAAAATTTGGCAGTGATGGTGAGGCATTTGGACTTGCCATGAGCAACAAATTTTTTCTTAACTTAGTAACTTTACAATTACAGAATATATACAGATATACATAGGTGTAGAACATGAAGTAAATATAGTGCACATGCACTGAGTACAGAATATATCAGGCAAAGACAAAATACAGTATATACAATGAGTACAAAACATATTTACAAATGGCAAAAGTGCACACGCACAGTAGTACAGAACATATCAGCAAATCACAAAAAGTATAGGCCATGAATACAAATCATGATAACAAAACGATTTTTTATATGTTACAACAATTAGGATAGGAAAGGGAAGGATTGCATCATGGTTGTAGCACTTTAGGTTGCACGCAGCTGCACTGAAAGTCCATATCTTTCTACAGAAGCACAACATCAAGTGAGGCAATCTAAAGTTCTCTTCCCAGAAGTATTAATCAGTGTATCCAAGACACTGAACTGTCGTAGTAATATTCATGTTGTCATTTTGGTAGTACACTAGGTACACCAAACAGTGGGACCATTATAGCATCTCCATCGTTCACGGTGGTGGACAGCATGTCGTGTCAACACCACGTTCTTGTAAGGTACACCAACGTAGAATTAGTGCACAAACGAAATATAGTGCTCCATGATCAAGAGGATATACAGGACAAACGGATATTGCAGTAATTCCAGGTAGTTAGGTCAGAAGGTGAAGGACATTAAGTCACATACTAGTCTTCATTGAGAATTACACTAGTAGTTAGTGGTACTCATTGCCCAGTTATTGAACATTTCTGTACCATGTATGTAGTATTACAGAATAATGTTCATGAGTAACTTTACAGAGAACATTGGCACTCATTGCCTAATTGCAAACCATCAGAAGTCATTTACAGAGAACATTGGCACTCATTGCCTAATTACAAATCATCAGAAGTCATCATAGTATTACAGAATAATGTTTACATAATAATATTCATGAACTGTTTTTACAGAGAACATTGGCACTCATTGCCTAATTACCATCTAATTACAAACCATCAGAAGTCATCATAGTATTACAAAATTCATTTGGTCATACTAATCATTGGCACTCATTGGCCATCTTATTACAATAATCAGTGGCATTCATTGACCAGTTACAAAGCATTTATTTATATTCTTCAGAAGCCATTATTCAAAATGAGTTAATTATTGGCATAGCATTTATACATAATTAGTAATCATGGGCATCATAAGTAATCTTATTACAATAAACAGTGGCACTCATTGGCCAGTTACAAAGCATTTTTTGTATTATTCAGAAGTCATTATTGATGTGACATACTACTCAGAGCCGATCAGTATTATTCAGAACTCTCTTAAACTAGTAGCATTATTTGGAACTGGTAATTACTTTGTTTGATTTTGAGTTATTTCTGCAAATGAAGATGTGTAACGTCATTCGTCTGAGTCAGCTGTAGCAAGGTTATGAAACAAGTAGAGTATATGTCATCACATTCATAAATGACATGGGTTTAATGAACAACTGATTATAGTACATTAATTTGATGAATAATTTCACCTGCAAAATATACAAAAATGGATAATTAGACTGAAGGAAAAAAACGCATTTTATGCTGAAAAGTAGTGAACTTCGAATTAACAGGTAGCGAAATGTGTATAAAAAAATATGTGTGTTCCCTAGCTGTCCTTTCCAAAACCTTCAGTCATCATACTATGCAATACAACACATACTGTCAAAACGAACTGCAACAAATACTTAAATAACTACAGAGCATAAATACATAAACTTCAACATCATCCTCATCTGTAAAGAAAAAACTTCATTATCCATCACTTCATTATCTTAACTCCATTATTATCATCACCTGTAAAGAAAAAACTTCATTATTCATAGCTGCATATTCTTCATCATTATTCATCACCATTCATCATCATCTGCAAAAAAGTCACTTCATTACTCATTATACAACTATTCCTTATTTCTAGCATATTTCATCACTAAAACTAAGATGTGTTGTTCTGTCTGACAGCCTGCATCAATCGCCTTGTATTCTGAAAGAAAAAATTAGTTAAGACTGCTATTCTACGATGTGTATAATATATTCTTGTTAATCCTTGTTAATTATGATCCATTTACTCTTCCTCATAAGGTTTTTGCATCTTCTTTCGTTCATTCCGAAGGTGAAATTCCCATTTCTGTTTAATTTTTTTTACACGTTATTGATTTCTGAAAATGATAAACAAAGATTAATGTCTTGCATTTAAATCACATACCCACTAAATAAAAACTGGTTTATAGTAACATAATTGACCATACAGCATAGCATGACAGAAAACGTAATATGTCAAAAACATATACAGTGTTTTTTGGAGGCAAAAATGTACACAGAATATCACAATGCAGCAGCAAAAAATGTAAAATAGTCACGATGTTGAGATATCATAGGGCAAAATGTCAAAGTCAACTGGTGTTTGTTATATCTTAAAAATTTCATAGTGCATACAAACAAAACAGGAAAACAACATACATACATGAAAAATGTGCACGGTCTGATGTGTAACGACAAGAAAGGCGACCTGCTAACCTTACCATGCCGGGCACTTGCCAAGAAAAAATACGATAATCATCAGTAAGTAGTCACATAAATGTAATTGCATAAGTGGTCATAAAAAATTAGGAAATGGCATTACAGTGTGATAAATCATAAAGTATGTTTATTCAATAAAAGGTTTGATGTTGGAGACGTGGTGGTTCCCTTTGCTTTTTCTGGTTCTCAAAGTTTCGACGTGTACTACATTGGGGTGAGGAACGCTGCGAATCTGATATGGACCTGCGTAAGGAGTTCAAATTTACTGCACCTACCTTTTATTTTGTTGGATAAATAGTGTGTACGTACTAATATCTTCTGTCCAACGTGAAAGTAACGGCGTATACAAACCTGTTTTTGTTGTCTTCTCCAGCGCTCTGCGGCACGTTTGATGTTGTTCAGCGCAATGTCAATTATGTCATGGTGTCGTAGTCGACGAGATGTAGGAAAGTTTACTAATTCTTTAATTTTGTTAGGTGGTTCAACATTTTTCAGTATAACAGACGGAGATAGCATAGTGGATTCATTTGGTATGGAATTAATTACATCTTGGAATGAGAGTATGTGTGTGTCCCAATCAATATATCTTTTATGGCAGTATATTCTACACAGTTTACCAATTTCTTTCATTAATCGTTCACAAGGGTTCGAAGAAGCATCGTACCTGGATATATAGATCGGAGAAATGTTTCTAGCTCGTAACATACGTGTCCATATAGCAGATCGAAACTGTGGTCCATTGTCGGAAATTACTTTCAACACATGCCCTACATGAAATAGAAAATGTTTTACAAATGCTTTCGAAACAGTTTTAGCAGTAGCTTTGCGTAACGGAGTGAAGGTAATAAATTTTGAAGTGAGTTCAACAGCGACAAATATGTAGCAAAAACCTCTATTAGTTCTGGGAATCGGACCAAAATGTCTACAGCGGCCATGTGTCTTAATTTAACAGGTACAATGGGATGTAATGGAGGAATATGTGAAGTCGTATCTGATTTAGCTTTCTGGCAGATTTTACATGACGCTAAAACTCGTCGTATACGTTTCTCCATGTTGGCAAAATAACAGTTCTGTCTCAGTATAAGAAAACATTTTCTAGCTCCGTAATGTGCGTAACTTAAATGAGTATACCAGATTAATTTATTAACAAGTTCATCAGGAATGCATAATAACCAATTGTTGCTGTCAGGATGAGAGCGACGAAACAGAATGTCATTGCGTACAGTGTAATGGTTTCTAATCGTAACATTATTCCTATCTTGCTAGAGGTGTTTAATCTCTTTCCACACGTTGTCTTTATTCTGCTCTTGTGCTATGTCCTGTAATGACGACGAAATAAAATTTTCAAATGCAACTTGTTGAATGTACATGACGCTGAAATTTGCTTTGCAGAAGTTGGTTGCGATGTCTTGCTGATTGTTGCCAAGAGAACGAGATAGTGCGTCTGCTACAACATTTTGTGTGCCGGAAATGTGAACTATTGTAAAATTAAATTCCTCTAGATAAAGTTTCCATCTGCTTAATCTGTCGTGTGTACATTTAGCCGAAAGTAAAAATTGTATCGCTCTGTGGTCTGTGTAAACGGTAGTATGTCTTCCATAAAGAAAATGCCTAAATTTCGTAAAAGCCCAAACAACACATAATGTTTCAAGTTCTGTAACGGAATAATTTCGTTCAGCAGGTGACAAAAATGCGACTTGCAAATGCGATGTTTTTAATTACTGTAGAGCCATCTTCTTCAATTTCCTGAAAAATATGTACCCCTAAAGCGGTGTTAGAACTGTCGGTGGCAATGGAAAAATTTCTGGTAAGATCTGGGTGCGATAAAAGTGGTGGATTCAACAAAGCATGTTTCAAATAACATTTCGTCAGCAAGATTCTGTGTGTCAAAAGTATTGCTTGCGTTACTGAAAAATGCAACCTGTACTGTATCTAGTCAAGTTCTATCAGACGTGTTATTATTTTCAGGAGTATGCTGTGGAATTTCGACTATTTGAACTGTTCTGTTATTTCTTCCTGACATATTACGCTATGGATGACACCTACTGTCTGGTTCATTCATGATAATATGTTATTGCGGATGTTCTTGCTGCTGATGAGATCGACTGTTATTAAATGTACGCTGAAAATTGTGCTCATTATTTTTACGTTTATCATGATAGTCATTTCTATACGGTGCAGTGCGATAGGAATTGAAATACTGTGTATTCTGTACGTAGTTATTTCTTTGCTGCCGTGTGTTACTATTTGTTGGAGCTGAGACTATACGTGCACGCGGCAAAACATTAAAGCTTGGTTGACCTTGTAGATTACATTGTTGGTTAGGTATATTAACCGGCTGGCTTTCATGCTGTTGTGGAGAAAAACCTGTATTGTTACCAAAATGCGTTCGATGTTGCTAATAATTTTGATGATTGCTGAAAAGGCTATACATACTGATGATTACAATTTTATCTGTTATTAATATTACGGCGGTAGTTGTCATTTCGGGAGTGTCTAAAGAGAAGTGTCACTTTCGGTATAACTTGTCACATCGGGTTTTCTTTACTCATTCTTAATACTAGATAGAGCGATAGTAAAAGAGCTGTTTTGATAGATATAAAGGATAGTAGAAGAGAAGGCAGCAGTGCAGAAAACTAAAGATGAAACAGCACTACTACGGCTCGGGGCCCTGTGCTCGCTACGGCACATATTCATTAAAGCGTAATGAATCCCCTGAGGTCTATTACGCGCTGCAAATAAATTTTAGCTTTTGCGTTACAGGCGATTGCGGTAAAAATTCAAAAGTAAATTGTTGTATCAAGTCCAAAGCTAGTTTCTGCATTACAGGTAATAGCGGTGAAAGTACAAAAATAAATTGTCGTATCCAGTTCAAAACGTGTACCTGTGCTCTGTCATTATTAAATTCCTTACATTTTCTTACGGTTAAAGATTGCTCGAATCTACGTTATCGTCTCTGAATTTGAGAACACGTTCAGGTTTGTGTGAGAATCTGTTTGTCTGTGTCATTTCGGATTTCAAGTCGCGTAGCTTTTCAGATTTTAAGTCGTGTAGCTTTTCGGATTTTAAGTCGCGTACTCTCTGTAAATTGCTTAAGTTACACTGGCTGTGTGAGTGTGACAAATGTTCGCAAGTGGCGTCTGCTGTGATGTGTTAAACGCTGAAACATTTTCATCTCTGTTACTTCTTGCTGTACACTTGACAATTTTGTACGTAATGTATTATTAGACGAATCTATCTCACTGATTGTCTGTTGGAGATCTTGGAATTCAGGTGTTTGGTTAAACAAAATCGGTGCCGTATCGTCTGATTTGCTGTCATTATTACTTTCGATAACATCAATATGACTGGCCAAATCATCATATTTTTCAGTCAGTATTTTTACCTGATCATCGTTTTTGATGTCAGAAGCATTAATCTGTTTTTGTAATTTACGTGTGGTTTCGTTCAATTTTTTAACGTCGGCTTTGATGACATCGGAATCCTGTGTTAGTTCTAATTGTTCGAGTCTGTCGGTGACTGTTTGAAAATCTGCTGTGTGTGTGTCCGTTTTTTATTTTAGATCGGAAATTTCATCACGTAATTCTGTGTTCAACTGTTTGATGGTATTAATTTCGTCGGACACTGTAGCAATATTGTTGTCTACGTATGTTTTTGCTTTCGCAAACAATTTACGCTTATCTTCCTGCCTCTGTGCGGTGGTTGTTTCCATGGCTTGTCGTTTTACTTTATTCTGATCCTGTATAAATTTACGGAAACGCGTATCACTGTTTTGTTGGTGATGATTAAAACGCTCGTCAATTTGACTGTTCTGTTGTTCGAATTTCGCATCTATCTTTGCATCCAGTGTGCGCGAAAGTTCTGCTGTCATTACTTTAAACTCGTCGCGTAACTGTGTTGCTTTTTCAGAGCATTGTTTGCCGACTGCACTAATTTCGTCTCTAAGTGTTTCTGTTGTAGCTGTTTGCATATCCCTTAATTCTTGAGCAACAGATCTAATTTCCTCACTACTTTTCCTAGCACAAGTCTCAATTTCCTCACGTAATTGTTCCTTAGTATCATGACACTGCGCGGCAACGGCTCTAATCTGTTCACCAAGCTGTCTACGCTCCAGCTATGGTCACTTTCCAGTCCTCTGTAAGATCACATCAATTCGTCTTCTTCCTGCTGTTATTGTAACTGAAATTTTCCAACAAGGCAATGTATGGTTGGCAACTCTGTGATCGACGAGTCACTTCCTTGTGTGCACGGAATTAAGCCTCAAAGTTCACTTGATTTTACCTGTCATTTCCACTGAGTAATCTCAGTTATTATCGCTTGAGGTGTAACAAAATGTTGTAAACTTACGGTTTTCAGCCCAGGAAAGTCGTTGCAGGTGGAAATCGCAACTAATCTCGTCCTTTAAATAGCGGTTTATGAGTTCTAGCCACAATTGGCCTCAAAGAGGAAGCTAAGACACATACCTCTTCGCCAGTTCTGTGGTAATGCGCTAACCCGTGAAAAAGCGTCTGTTTTGGTTCGCAGTTCAAGTCTCACTGACTTCAACGTTTTTACCCCTTCTGTGAAAGAGCTACAAACAGTCAGATCAAACATGAATAAGGAAATCGCAAGAAAATACTTTCGGCTCATAGTGCAATGGTGAAAAACTTACAATGCTGCGCAAGAGGTAACGCCTCTTTCCGCTGTTGACAAGCAAATTTTGGGATTCTAGAAATACATAACTATATTTATGAAATGCCACATTTGCATATCTCTTGAGTATGACACAGCATACCAATTAAACACAGACCCAATCAAAATCTAAGTGAGCAGTATTTTACTAATTCGTGTTGATAGAGGCATGCTTGTGTACAGATACTCAGTTTTATTAAAACAGACATTCGTCGTAAGGTTATCGTGGGTAGTTTTATTTCATTTCTTGTAATACAGTGCACAATTTTCGTAAGGTTTTCTTTAGTGTTGTTGAAACAATAGTCAACACGAGATCGAAATTAATCATCAACGATACACGCGAATTCTGTGATGTTATCTATAACAGTCTGACGATGCACATGCAGTTTATTGATTACATGCATTTAGAAAACTTGTTCTGAGTTAAAGCTGTCAAACAATGTTTGAAGAAGAATAAAATGCCACTACCACACGACAGCTAATGTAGAAAATACTTTTCTGACGTATTTGGATACGATGCGCTCTCCCCATACATAATACAAAAGCTTCGAGATGCATCTGCTGCCTGGCTGTCTATTAAACCTGAAAAGAACAAAATGTCACAAAAGTTAGCCTTTTTTCCATCTGCGACTATTTTGGGTTGAGAAGTGAAGGGAATTATGTCCAAAGTTCCATTAGATTGGTAACTTCAGCAGACAGCAGAATTGAGTTTTAAAAAAATTTTAGCAGTAAATGTATTCGAACTCGCGCCATCTCGTCTATGGTGCTCGACACTTACCATTACGCTACTAGCTGACACATAGCTACAATAGCTCCAGAGCTGAACAACAAGTCCTCCAGGACTGCTGCATTCCACTGCATTGTCAGATAATGCAAATGGCCGGGGCGAGACTTCTGAGAGAAACAGTTACAGCTTTTCTTTTGCGCTGCACGACGTTTTTTACAGATAGAATAGCTCAAGTGGAAAAGATCACTTCATATTTAAATATCTGTAACCTACACTGTTGGCAGTTCTGTGAAGGTGGCAGTTACGTGATTTTATTTCGGTGATTACAAAATAGAGTGGAATGTATGCACTGGGTAGCAGAAGCAGCTAGTTCATAGTGATTTGGTCAACGAAATAAATGAATTTACTGAACATGCTGCAATTTACTACAGGGAGCCTGTGTGTCAGAATTCTCATTCAGTGTGGCGCAACGGTGTTACGATAGAAAAATAGGTCATGGAAAAGAGGATTTGGTGGTCTGTTGACCTGATGATGGGTTCTTGTATCTATGGTCTGGGTTCGATTCCTACTTCTATCAATGATTTTAGATAGGGAGAGAAAGATTCCATTCTCTTCTGGCTACACCAAGTGAAGAAGGTATAATAGCAGTGTGGTTTGAAATTCACATTAAAGATGATATTCCTTCTCTGCCAAGTAGACATCAGGTTGAAACACAATAAAGTCTGGAGTGGCGACATGTAGAAACTCTATCACTATTAACCTTTCTTATACTAGTTATTTATTTCTAGTGACGAAACAAGCGCTATGCAGGGTCACAGGACACTTATTCCATCTTTTATCTGAGCTTCTGCATGTCGATAAAATTGGTTCTGAACTGAGAATGTAACTCAGGCCACCCTTAAGGCGGAATTTGATCCCTTCGTGACAATACAACTCGGCTACAATTTGTTGTTTGTTCAAAACTGCAGATTTGTCAACATCTCCACATATTACGCGTGAATGGGTTCGAATCCTGGCCCGGCACTAAAGATTTCATTATGTATTATCAAGCTCTAGCATGAGAACACCAATCTGCTGGTGGATAATAATTCTGATTTTTAATGTTTTTTGATTCGCTGTCAACACTAACGATATCTGACGTTTGTGATTCCCAGTGGGACACAGAACTATTTGCGAGATCACTGTAAGTTAAAGATGTTATTCCGAGCTGATGGTGGAGAAACATTCGGTAGCTGACGTCTCTTTGTGTGTAGCCAACAACGATATGTGTGGGGCTCTATTCCCAGTGAGCACTGAACTCTTCGTCATATTATTTCTAGTTCAAACATGCTCACATGTCACTGCTGGTGCAACAAACCCATATTTAACGTTCGTTTTCTCTAGAATATAACAGCGATAGATGAAGGGTTTGAGTCCTTGGAAGGAAAACATTAATGTTTCGTCTCGTCATTTCAGTTAAAACATCTAGCTACTGCCGAGAAAATTCGATATGTCACAGTTGGTTGTGCTTCGATATCAATCCGATTAGGTTCTGGGTTCAAATCCCTGTCCAACACAAAGCTTTGCCTCACGGCCTTTCAAGTAAGTTACTTGTGAAGAAGCAATATTTAACATCTCTCGTAGTTCGTTAACAGGGACAATAGATGCTGGGTAGGATTTCGCGTCCGTTAAAAATGTTTGCGTTATGTAATTTAAAGTTGATATTTGCTAACTGATACTGTCTAAAATCGAGGTATATCACTCTCTGTATGCCTAATCACGAATGACTGTTAGTTTGCGTCAGTCACGAAATCTTTGCTTAGTCTGCCTGACCTGGGTTTGAATCCATATGCAGAACGAGACGGTTCGTTGTGTCATATGAAGTTCATACATATTTTCAACTAGCTTCTTGTGGATAACTTAAATTTTTAATATCATTTTGTTTTAAATAATAAGCACTGTATGTTACTTTGAAGAGGAAATCTTGAATACGACGAACTTATCACGTGCATTACCTATCTGACGTAATAATGAGAGTGGTAACATTTCAGGTATGTCATTTATTGTAATAAATGTGAGCTTACAAGCCTTAAGGACAGTCTTATCTGTGATAAAGTGTTCCCTGATATTTATAGCATTGTGGTATTACTTTACATCTTGAGTTTCTGCGATACAGAGCAGTGTTTCCTAATGGTGACTTGTTGGAACCATTTTCAATAGTCAAACGACTGTCCCAAGGAGCGATTAGAGGACCTGCTAGACAGCCGCGTTATGCCGGTTGCATGCGAATCAGGCGAAATGCAGTTCAGGTCGTTCGGATACTTTTGAGTATGACTGTGCGTGTTACCGACAATTCCTGAGCTTATTGTACACATTGTGATCATTTCTCAAGGAAGCGTTTGATTCATGTACTAATTCTCATCTGAGCTAGAATGAAATATTTTCCGGAGTTGACCAGCACCCTGTACTAAGGTCTCGATAGTTCTTTCACTGTTTTAGATCTAAGTTCTCCCTACGTGGCAACTTGAACTTCACAATAACCAGTAGTTCCTAATCTTATGCGTAAGAATGAGACTATAGGTTGGTACATATTTGTACCGCTATTTTAACTCCAAGGTAACTGCAATAACCCAAGGCCAATGACCAGTTCCATAAGAATTTCAAAGAAAACTAAATTAATCTGATGTGTTCATCATATTTATTACTCGACGTTAGTTTGCAAAGGAACAGAAACTTGAAAACTCTTCTGAAAACGAGTCGTCAGTAAATTTTGAATTTTGGGAAAGTTCTTCATGTTGTGACTACGTGATTTAGTCCTACCAATCGATTAACTGTTAAGCTTTTTTAAGTGCGTAAAAGGCAAAAATCGAAATTAAAGTGAAAAATTATCCTTAACAACAAATATAGATATTTACATATCAGTCGAACTGTCGTGTTAAAGCTTCCTCGTCGCCGTGCGGGATTAGCCGAGCGGTCTGGCCCTGCGGTCATGGACTGTGCGGCTGGTCCCGGCGGAGGTTCGAGTCCACCCTCGGGCATGGGTGTGCGTGTTTGTCCTTAGGATAAATTAGGTTAAGTAGTGCGTAAGCTTAGGGACTGATGATCTTAGCAGTTAAGTCCCATAAGATTTCATTTGAACATTTTTGAAACCTTCGTGTCACACCACAGGATTTGTTTATCAGCCATATCCTCCCAATTATTATTTTCACAATTACGGTCAGTGCAAACATAGTTTACGCTCATCGAACGATAGAAAACAAGGCTATTTGCATCACAAACGAATATACAGGCTGATTCACCTAAATTATTCACCTGAACGTTTTCCAAAATAACAAGAAATTCCGATTACGAAAGCAATATTAGAAACAGGACAATCATAAATTGTAAGTAATGTCCACTACTGGCCATTAAAATTGCTACACAATGAAGATGACGTGCTACAGACGCGAAATTTAACCGAAAGGAACAAGATGCTGTGATATTCAAATGATGAGCTTTTCAGAGCATTCAAACAAGGCTGGCGCCAGTGGCGACTCCTACAACGTGCTGACATAAGGAAAGTTTCCAACCGATTTCTCATACACAAACAGCAGTTGACCGTCGTTGCCTGCTGAAACGTTGTTCTCATGCCTCGTGTAGGGAGCAGAAATGCGTACCATCACGTTTCTGACTTTGATAAAGGTCGTATTGTAGCCTATCGCAATTATGGTTTAGCGTATCGCGACACTGCTGCTCGCGTTGGTCGAGTTCCAATGACTGTTAGCAGAATGTGGAATCGGTAGGTCCAGAAGGGTAATACGGAACGCCGTGCCGGACCCCAACGGCCTCGTATCACTAGCAGTCGCGATGACAGGCATCTTATCCGCATGGCTGTAACGGATCGTACAGCCACGTCTCGATCCCTGAGTCAACAGATGGGGACGTTTGTAAGACAACAACCATCTGCACGAACAGTTCCACGACGTTTGCAGCAGCTCGGAGACCATGGCTGCGGTTACCCTTTACGCTGCATCACAGACAGGAGCTCCTGCGATGGTGTACTCAACGACGAACCTGGCTGCACGAATGGCAAAACGTCATTTTTTCGAATCAATCCAGGTTCTGTTTACAGCATCATTATGGTCGCATCCGTGTTTTGCGATATCGCGGTGAACGCACATTGGAAGTGTGTATTCGTCATCGCCATACTGGCGTATCACCCGGCTTGATGGTCTGAGGTGCCATTGGTTACAAGTCTCGGTCACCTCTTATTCACACTGACGGCACTTTAAACAGTGGACGTTTCGTTTCAGATATGTTACGACCAGTGGATCTACCCTTCATTCGATCCCTGCGAAACCCTACATTTCAGCACGATAATGCACGACCGCATGTTGCAGATCCTGCTCGGGCCTTTCTCGATACAGAAAATGTTCGACTGCTGCCCTGGCAAGCACATTCTCCAGATCTCTCACCAATTGATAACGCCTGGTCAATGGTGGCCGAGCAACTGGCTCGCCACAATACGCCAGTCCCTACTCTTGATGAACTGTGGTATCGTGTTGAAGATGCATGGGCGGCTCTGTTTGACTCAATGCCCAGGCGTATCAAGGCCGTTATTACGGCCAGAGATGGTTGTTCTGGGTACTGATTTCTCAGGATCTATGCACCCAAATAGCGTGAAAATTTAACACATGTCAGTTCTAGTACAATATATTTGTCCAATGAATACCCGTTTATCATCTGCATCTATTCTTGAGTAGCAATTTTAATGGCTAGTGGTGTAATTATTCTGAAACTACTAATTGAGTTTTGAAGAATAAAACACCATAGAATAATTGTTCTCTCTTACAATTACGATACTGGCAGCAGAAATTGGTTGGAAAGAGAATTACGCTATCAGAATGTCTGTTATGAACAATTTAGCCGAAATGTCCTATACTCAAAAGTGTCCGGACACCTATTAGTGGACGTTAAATGGAGGAGGGTATCGATCCTTTCCCCTTAACGTGGTCGAGCGATGTTGGAGACTACTTTCAAGAGGTGTCTGAATTAATGTGGAGGAATGGAAACCCGCTCTTCCTCAAGAGTCGCAACCTGGAGAGAAATCAACATTGTAACTCATGCCAGAAGTGGTCCACTGGGCTCACTTCGATACTCCGGGCAGCCCAGATCTTTCAGGAATGTTACTGTGCACAAACCATTGCCTCGAAGCTCATGTTCAGCACGGTGCACTTTCATGCTGATACAACCAAGCACCATCAATGAACTCTTCCTCTAAACGGTACCAATGGTATAAAATGTGTTTTCAACCTTCAGCATTACAAATTATTTTCAGCTGTTGTTTGGTATAATGTCGTAACGTATGCCACTTTCTGTAATTTAGACGCATGCACTAGGAGACCAGTATAAGTAACTATGCTGCCTCCAATTAACAGATACACATAAATAAATGCAATGCTCCAACCTTAAGCTTTTCCATCTCTCAGTATAGTTTCATATTACTTTTGTTCCATTGAGTGTATGAAATGGATGATATGAAGGAAATTATCCTTACCACAGTTAGCATTTTTCCCAGTCGTTCTGTGTCAGTATAGCTTCTGCACATTGTATGTATTCCAGTGCAAACGGAGAAGTGAAAACAATCTTCGATGAAAATAAAAACCAGGGCGGCAACATTAAGAGTGCGAAAGGTAATTCCGCTATTAAACATAGTGGAGAGAGCAGATAATCGTAAGAGAACACTGGAGGTCGATATGAGGGGTGAACGTGGCTGAAGAAATGGTAGAAAACGAAATGGGAGTCAATATATAAGACGTAAGGGATTCTGTACTCGTTGCAGAAAGTTACAGAACTTTTGAAGCTTAGCTATCAACTACACAGAAGACATATATAAATTTTCTTCGGAATTTGTAACCAAATGGGGGAAGTTGTAACGAAATGACTGCACAAGTTGGTGTGTTCAGTCTGTGGGACTGCGGGCAGAACAACAGACTTTCGAAAAAAAAAATGTCGTCTACACAACTCTAAAGTTAACAAGAGCAGAAACGTGTGAGAAGTACCTCACTGTCAGCATAGAATCTCAAGCATCAAGTCGCTGATTAGAAAAACATACCGAAGAATGGAAAGAACGTTGAGGACCTCCTAGACGTCAATCAGTTGGGTTTGGGAGACGGAGAAAGCGTTCGACTGCGTAAAATGGAGCAAAATGTTGAATCTCTACGTGAAATGGTAGTAAGCTATAGGAAAAGACGTGTAGTACACTATATATCGTGCTAATGTAAATGAGACATTCGTTTCCAGAGCTCAATGTTTTCCAACGTATTACGAGTGCAAACGTGATTGATACGTGAACAGAACCGTTATCTCACCAAATTCGCATTTTTCATTCTACAGGCTTCCTGTGAGGTTCACACGACATATATGAAAACGATAGTCAAGTTGGTTCCATACCTTACGAAGCAACATTCAGTCAATTGTCATCGCAGCAACACTGATACGATCTCTGAGCTGTTCCAGTGTCCTTAGCAGTGGGTGGGTATGCGTAAAGACTGTCCGTAATGTACCCCTAAAGAAAATGTGATTAGGCGTTAGGTCAGGCGACCTTCGGAAGGGGAGGGAGTGGAGGGGGGCTTGGGAGGGGAAAGAGCTACTTCGTATTTATGCTTAGTCTAGCTACGCGGGAGTTCGTCGGTTGGGTAGCGACGAACATCGTTACTTCAATGAGTGTGTGCCTCAATTTGTTAGAAGATGAAATTCTCGCAATCAGCGGACAGTTTGTAAGGGGTCCGTAGGCCTTTACTATAACTTTGCGCTCGGCACAGGTCGATAGGGCGAACAATCGATTGTGACGTGTTGAGAGAGCGAGTGTCGTGATGCACGAGAGTGTGGTTGGCGGGAATGGTGTGTGTGTGGATGCCATTGTTGAAATACAGCGTCTTTAACCGAGAAGGGTGTCACCATCGCCGTGGTTAGACACCTAAATAATAAATTAATACCGGGAAAGTGATGAAGTATTATTATGAAAGTGATCAGTGACGTTACTAGTGCCGATATTTGGTTTCGCGTCTACCGCGCCGGCCTAACCTTGGATTGCAGTGTTGGATGCAGTGATGGATTAGCGTGTGACGATAATGGAAAATGAAAAAAGCCTGTGCTGAGATTAGCCGTAATTAGATATGTATGACGAAGGCAGTGGCTGTCTCCTTTTTGTGTTTTGAGGAGAATACAAGTTCGTAATTAGTAAAACTTTGCCGGAGTTCCTTATTACCAGACATTCCGTAATATAGTATTGAACAGGACAAACTGGAAAGCAACAACTTCCGTAGAAGTCAATTCCGATTACCAGCCCCATTAGGTTCATGGTCATGTTAATAATAAATACACTCCTGGAAATGGAAAAAAGAACACATTGACACTGGTGTGTCAGACCCACCATACTAGCTCCGGACACTGCGAGAGGGCTGTACAAGTAATGATCACACGCACGGCACAGCGGACACACCAGGAACCGCGGTGTTGGCCGTCGAATGGCGCTAGCTGCGCAGCATTTGTGCACCGCCGCCGTCAGTGTCAGCCAGTTTGCCGTGGCATACGGAGCTCCATCGCAGTCTTTAACACTGGTAGCATGCCGCGACAGCGTGGACGTGAACCGTATGTGCAGTTGACGGACTTTGAGCGAGGGCGTATAGTGGGCATGCGGGAGGCTGGGTGGACGTACCGCCGAATTGCTCAACACGTGGGGCGTGAGGTCTCCACAGTACATCGATGTCGTCGCCAGTGGTCGGCGGAAGGTGCACGTGCCCGTCGACCTGGGACCGGACCGCAGCGACGCACGGATGCACGCCAAGACCGTAGGATCCTACGAAGTGCCGTAGGGGACCGCACCGCCAATTCCCAGCAAATTAGGGACACTGTTGCTCCTTGGGTATCGGCGAGGACCATTCGCAACCGTCTCCATGAATCTGGGCTACGGTCCCGCACACCGTTAGGCCGTCTTCCGCTCACGTCCCAACATCGTGCCGCGACAGGCGTGAATGGAGGGACGAATGGAGACGTGTCGTCTTCAGCGATGAGAGTCGCTTCTGCCTTGGTGCCAATGATGGTCGTATGCGTGTTTGGCGCCGTGCAGGTGAGCGCCACAATCAGGACTGCATACGACCGAGGCACACAGGGCCAACACCCGGCATCATGGTGTGGGGAGCGATCTCCTACACTGGCCGTACACCACTGGTGATCGTCGAGGGGACACTGAATAATGCACGGTACATCCAAACCGTCATCGAACCCATCGTTCTACCATTCCTAGACCGGCAAGGGAACTTGCTGTTCCAACAGGACAATGCACGTCCGCATGTATCCCGTGCCACCCAACGTGCTCTAGAAGGTGTAAGTCAACTACCCTGGCCAGCAAGATCTCCGGATCTGTCCCCCATTGAGCATGTTTGGGACTGGATGAAGCGTCGTCTCACGCGGTCTGCACGTCCAGCACGAACGCTGGTCCAACTGAGGCGCCAGGTGGAAATGGCATGGCAAGCCGTTCCACAGGACTACATCCAGCATCTCTACGATCGTCTCCATGGGAGAATAGCAGCCTGCATTGCTGCGAAAGGTGGATATACACTGTACTAGTGCCGACATTGTGCATGCTCTGTTGCCTGTGTCTATGTGCCTGTGGTTCTGTCAGTGTGATCATGTGATGTATCTGACCCCAGGAATGTGTCAATAAAGTTTCCCCTTCCTGGGACAATGAATTCACGGTGTTCTTATTTCAATTTCCAGGAGTGTATTTGGCTGCTAATCGATGTGACGAGGTCAGGATAAAAACGGAGGTGTTACAAGTTGTGGAAACATCTTCGGCAATATATCAGGGTAAGAGGACAAATCACACCCTGTTCACAAAAGAAAAACGGCCCATACAGTTCGGCTGGGATCCCGCACAGGAAAACTACCTTAGGCTAAACACGTTCATGCGCCAGAAGTTTATGAGCTGTTTCAGTGCCCCACACCCTCACATTGTGGTTATTAACCTTTCCAGTTAAATAGAAGGTAGTTTCGTCACTGAATATGAGCTCGGAAGCGAATCGTTCATCGTCTATTGGTTTCTGCAGTGTGATGCAAAACTGAAGGCGCCGGCATTATCTTACGGTTTCATTTGTTGCACGAGTTGCTGCCGGTACGTACTGAAATGTAACCACCGTCGCAAAATCTTCTACACAGTTCACTGCCGTATTTCACGGTCATGGCTTGCGCTGAGCATCACGTTTTTTGGAATTCCTACGAAATTTTCCCTCACTCTCTCCGCGTTCGCATCTAATACACCTGGTCGATCGCTATATTGCTATATACAGATATATATCGATATCAGTGCATAATACTCTGTCTACATATTGGTTCTTTTCCATAATTCCTTCTGACCAAACGCTGCACAGTTGTAAGAAATCAATATCCTGCATATTCCAAAAGACAGGAGCTCATTTCCTGCTTTGCGCCATTTTGTCAAGGCAGTACCATCGTAATTCCACTGGCAAGAAAAATGCAAACTCGGTGGGATCACGTTTCGACTCATGCGTCAGTCATAATTCTACATACAGTTTCTAGCAAAATATATAAACGATTATCTGCCGAGGATGACACGGCGGTCGGTCGATACCGTTGGGCCTTCCGAGGCCTATTTGGATGGAGTTCAGTAAATAAGAACCAAGAGGGAACATTAAAAATGGAGATCAGGAACTAAGAAACCGGAATAAAACAGGTGTAAGACAGGGATACAGTCGCTCTTAGTGCTCAAACTATACATCGAACAAACCATGACGAAAATAAAGGAAATGTTCACGAATAGGATTAAATGATAAGAATGACAAAATTCACTGACTGCAATGCTAGCCTCTGTGTAAGTGAAGAAGACTTACAAGACCTGAGAAATGAAATGAACAAGGTGAGTACAGAAAATGGTTGGAGAGTAAACTGAAGACGAACGAAAGCAATGAGCATTAGCAGAAATGACATTAGCAATAAACTTAATATTAAAACTGGTAGTGGTAAGGTCTTATGGAACCAAACTACTTAGGAAGATTTGTAAGGAATGAGGAGGTTCTCTGTAGGATCAGCGAACCCAGGAACACATGGGAAGCCGGCCGCGGTGGTCTCGCGGTTCTAGGCGCGCAGTCCGGAACCGCGTGACTGCTACGGTTGCAGGTTCGAATCCTGCCTCGGGCATGGATGTGTGTGATGTCCTTAGGTTAGTTAGGTTTAAGTAGTTCTCAGTTCTAGGGGACTGATGACCACAGCTGTTAAGTCCCATAGTGCTCAGAGCCAACACATGGGAAACAGTGAGAAGAGGAAGGGACAGGCTGATAGGACATGTGTTAACCCTAGCAATAGTAGTGCATTTTACATAACGTGTCCACTTTTCGGCGGGGAGGGGATGTACTTCGGTACATTACGTCTGCCTCCGAAAAATTACAACAGCAAACCTGTTAAATTATTGTTAAATTTTATAAACAACACACTTTTTAAAGAGGTACCGGCGGGTAAGAGTCGTCCAGAACATGAAAATACCCTTTAGCACAATTTTACCAGTACTAAATGCATTTTCTTGCCTTTTCTGAAGTGTATACACGGCAGGGAGGGGTTCGTCATGACCACTACCAAAATAAAAAAGAGATGCAAATTTCGTTAGCTGTTGCTGACTTCTATTCGCTTCAATCTTTTTAAAGATATAGTCATGCGTCAGGAAGGTCATGAACCTGAAAATATAAAATAACATTCCTTATGGAAAGTTACATTCACCATTGAGACTAAAATTTTGGGTTAAACTTCAGAAAAACATTTAAGGAATCTGGTATAAGAGTCTTTAAAAACATTTTTTTTCAAAAGTTGACATACCTAGCGTGCGACATTTTCAGTAGATAGGCATAAAGTTCTCTCCCTCCCCCCCTCCCCCTCGGCCCCCCACACTCCCTCTCCATTCCTTTGGTATTGCGATGGTTAACAAAGCAGACAACAGTTGTAGAGGTTAAAAACCGTAGGGGAAGACAGAGATTGGAAGACATTCAAACGTTAATTGAGGTCATAGAGCGTAAACGATAGTCTGAAATAAAGATGTTGGCACAGGAAACGAACTTACGACGGGCTACATCAAGTCAGAAGACTGGTGTCTCAATAAAAATATTCGTTGCTGAGTAACGAGGCTCCAAGTACCGCTCCAAACGTTTCGCTAGTCCCGTGTATTCTTCAACGCACCATATTCGTGCCACACACGGGTGAAAAGGTTATTTTCGTATTCCTCCAAGTCTTTATCCCGAGCATTTTCACGTTCGTGCCGACTGGATAGCTTCTATATTCCTCCTATTTCTATGTAGTTAGTGAAAGGGAATATTCAATATATATTATTGCTCGCCATGGGCTTCTTTACTTGTGAGACAAACTGAGGAGCTACTTGATCAAGAAGTAGCGGCTCCGGTCTCGTAAACTGACATGCGGCCGGTTAGCGGTGTGCTGACCTCCTTAGCCGCATCCAGTGCCGCCTATGGGCTCAGGATGACACGACGGCCGATTGGCACCGTTTCGCCTTCATGGTCTGTTCGGGCGGAGTTTAGTTTAAGGGTTTCTTTAACCAGCACGAAATTGATATTCATAATCTTCTAATCCCTTCTTTTCACACACTTCCGATAGCTTGCAAGATTAAACTGGGGATTTAACAGAGCTACAGGCGTCCCGAAGCTATACGTCGCCGTATCAAGCATAACAATAAAGGGGCCGGCCGCCATACTGAAACACGTCTGTGATTATCTACAGTGACGAATGTGAGGCAAATGGCGTGACGATTGACTGCCTAACTTTTTTTACACTGAAGCGAAAAAGAAACTAACAGACGTATGCGTATTCAAATACAGAGACATGTAAAATGGCATAATTAGGCGCTGCTGTTGGCAACGCCTGTGTAAGACAAAAAGTGTCTGGCGCAGTTATCAGATCGGTTACTGCTTCTACTATGGCACATTATCAAGATTTAAGAGTTTGAACGTGGTGTTACAGTCGGCGCAAGAGAGATGGGTCACTGCATCTCCGAGACAGCGGTGAAGGGGGCATTTTCCCGTAATACTATTTCAAGAGTGTACCGTGAAAATGAGGAATCCAGTAAAACATCAAATCTCAGACATCGCTACGGCAGGAATGGGACCAACGACGACTGAAAAGAATACTTCAACGTGACAGAAGTCCAACCCTTCCGCAAATTGCTGCAGATTTCGATGGTGGGCCACCGACAAATGTCACCGTGCGAAACATTCAACGAAATATTATCGATATGGGCTTTCGGAGACAAAGGCCCGCTCGTGTACTCTTGATGACTGCACGACACAAAGCTTTACGCCTCGCCTGGACCCGTCGACACCGACATTGGACCGTTGATGACTGGAAACATGTTGCCTGCTCGAATGAGTCTCGTATCAAATTGCATCGAACAGATGGACGTGTATGGGTATGGAGACAACGTCATGGGTCCATGGACCCTACATGTCAGCAGAGGACTCTTGAAGCTGTTGGAGGCTCTGAAACGGTGTGTGCAGTTGGAGTGATATGGGACCCCTGATACGTCCAGATACGACTCTGATAGGTGACACGTACCTAACCATCCTGTCTGATCAACTGCATCCATTCATGTCCATAGTGCATTTCGATGGATTTGGGCAACTTCAGCAGGACAATGCTACACCTCACATATCCAAAATTGCTACAGAATGGCTTCAGGAATATTCTGAGTTTAATGTTTTTTATTTCAGTCTTTGATCACAATTCTTTAGACGATGACCGGTTTCAGTCCGTCATCCTCAGATCTGAAGATGGTCATTACGGACTGAAACCGGTCATCGTCTAAAGAATTCATATTGTGGTGCCAAAGACTGAAATAAAAAAACATTTGACAGTATTGGATCATTGTTTGTATACGCGACCATGTCGCAGTTGGTGATTCTGAGTTTAAACATTTCCTGTCGTCACCAAACTCCCCAGACATAAACACTATATAGCTTAACTGGGATGCCTTGCAACGTGCTGTTCAGAAGAGATCTCCACCCCCTCGTACTCTTACGGATTTATTGACAGCCTTAGAGCATTCGTTTTATCAGTTCCCTCTAGCACTACTTCAGACATTGGTCGAATCCATGCCACGTCGTTTTGCGGCACTGCTGCGTGCTCGCGGGGGCCCTACACCATGTTAGGCAGGTGTACCATTTCATTTGGCTCTCCAGTGTATATGACAATGGGTTAAACTCTTGCAACTTTATCTGTTATCGTTAATCCCAGTGAAACGCCCACTGGGGAGAACAGGTAATAGGATTGTGGAAAGAGCCAAGGGTTGAGGTCAGTTTCTGCTTCTAATTGTCATTTATTGTAATTTAGCAACTCCTTCACGGCTGAAGGCCTCCAACAATAAATCTTAAC
Organism: Schistocerca cancellata; assembly: GCF_023864275.1. Classification (NCBI taxonomy): domain Eukaryota; kingdom Metazoa; phylum Arthropoda; class Insecta; order Orthoptera; family Acrididae; genus Schistocerca; species Schistocerca cancellata. The sequence goes on from NC_064633.1 coordinate 146,670,872, forward strand.
AAGATAAAAATCGAATTAAGATAAGCAATAAAATAATTCAAAACAACATACGCAAAATGCAATACAACTGGCTGAGGGCCACAATCAAACTTCAAAATTTCTAAATGTATTACCATAATCTTTAAACGCAGAAGGCCGAAGTGTTTAAGCTTGCAAGGCAAATTTAAAAATTAATTTTGCAAAATTTTAAGAAACAACAATAACTATAAGTAAAATTTAAAATAGCTGACAACAGATAACCAAACACCAGTGGCACTCAGAAGCCCTCCAGGGAGGTCGGTCTGCCCTCGTTCACTTATGTGACAGGTGGCGAGCCCGACTATACTTGATCCGTCGGAACCCAACCAGGGAACAGCCAGGGACCGACCGATACAACAACTTGCTTCTCGTCAATCAGTAGATGGGAACTCAAACAGGGAAGGTTACAAACGTTTACCCTGAATTTACTTTCAAAACTTTTTCTTAAGAATTTACTTTATTTACAAGCGATTCAATAAGAACGTTACACATTTAATCACACTATGTGAGCGTGGAAGTTGTTGCCAGTGGGTAACTGATGAAAACAAATGGAAATTTTATTCCTAGAAGCCCTTTTTTTTTTAAACGGATTTAAAATTATAATCAGGAAGCACCCTCTAAATATCAAGTTACAATTTATTCAGAGGCAGAAAGAACAATTTTTTACAGTATGAGCTTTCCAGCTGAGGACCTTGCCGCTCCCTTTTGACACTGCCGTAGTCACGACCGCTCACAACAACCTCTGAAAGACTACACTGGTGCAAATTTGCAACACACCAGATTACTTTAAACTAAAAATTTTAACAACTCTCCCAAGCACATAAACTATGCACCCCGTAGGAGGGATGGAAATAGCACAAAACAGTAACATTAAAATATTAACTTGCTACTTGATTTTAAAAAAAATCTCTTATGGTGGAAGAGTGGCATCTTTATATACTAAAATGACCATTTAAATAAAAACCCATGAAATGCAGTCTTACATAAAATACACAAGGTTGGCCAAACATGCTCTACTTTACACACATACCGCCTCTCAAGTCGATACGCAACATAAAAACATATTTCAGGACTTCAAGCAATAAATTCGTTAACACCGAATCCGACAAACATGACAGAGGCAGCTATTAACGTACGGCAGACCGACAGACAGACAGACAAACAGACACTAACTGCCTAACAAATGCGGGCGAGAGACAGACGAGCAAGCCGGGGACGAGAGACTGACCAAGAAAACAAGCAGAATTTAACAAGTAAATGAAACAACGTATCACGAACAACTTCTAATAAACTGCGATGTCTGGCGAAGACCTGGCGCAGCACCCCCAAAAAGGCTCTCCCGAACCGTCCGCTGCCAGCCGCTTCAACGGACGCATGAAGACACGCTGATCTCCCGTCTCACGGCGCCAGACCGATGTCGTGGGTTGACTCCTGTTGCTCTCGTGTCGGCCGCGAAGCCACTACTCCTCGCTATACGGCGCGGCCCTCTGGACTGACGTGCCGATCTCACATGCGCCGACGCTCAAGACAGACAATTCATCTTGCGCCGCAGTGCGCGACCGACCAACCGATCGATCCAACCGCCAATGACCATTGCCTGAACAAACTCGAACAGACTGGCGGCCTAACACATACTAGCACTCCGGACGACAGACAGACACTGACTGCCCCACACTGACCCTGCTGACCAACTGACCAGACACGCCCCTCGAGCTCATAGCGCCTCTTAAATGAGCGTGAACAGGCTACTTTTCCCCTTTACCACCAGAGAAAGACAACAAAGCTTCGACTGCCACAGCGGCGCCACCACCAGAAACGGAGGGCGACTGCTTCACACCACGCGCTGCGGCGCGCTCTTCAAAACAGCAATTTTTACTACGGCTCAAACGTGATTATCCACGATGAACCACCGAAACGAACCACACAACACGAATGGGCGGGGCTTGGGTACTTGAATTCACTACTCAACCTTGACGTCCTGAGTCGGTGAACCACGAAGCTCCGAGACCGCGCAGAGACGGCCACCGGACCCAGCCGACTGTACCGCAAGGAGATAGCCTTCCTGGTCCGCACCAACCGACCCACTGCCCGCTGGTACGTCCGCGACTGCTCTGCTCCGTCGCGACTGCACTGCTGGTGCGTTTCCCACTCACAGACACACGACGGCGGAAATACTGGCTCGGACCCAACCATGCAGAGGAAACAAGCACACTCGCTAAACGACATCCCTGCACTAGGAAAGGACCGACCGGAGTTCCACAAGATGATAATTGGAGGGCGCCCAGGAGCGCTCGGAGAACCAGTTACACGTCGAGCGATGAGAGGACCGACCTCTCAGAGGCAGTATGCCGACAACATTTAAGATAACCAGTCAAAGGAAACAACGAGAACTACACACACAACCTGACAAACACTTACACGAAGACCTGAACGATACCCAACAGTAACTAAGCACACACGAAGACAAATCGGGACTCGATGCACGCGCGCGCGTGCACACGCACGCACACACACACACACACACACACACACACACACACACACACACACACACACACAAAGCCGACTCATGAACGATCGGCGAGCCAAAACGCGTCGTCCGGTAGGACGACCGACCGACCATCCACCAAGACCGTGGCCCGGCTCAAGTGACACATGGCAGCAATGGTCGGGCGAGCCATGTCGGCGGATAGGTCACTGCACCAACCCGACTGCACTAGTGCCGCATGCAACTCCTCGAGTGGCAGGTCCGGACTGCGCTCCAAACACGATCAAGCTGACTGGCAGACTCGAACTCGCAACCCGAACTGCGACCAACTGCCAATCCGAACTCCGACGCCGAACTCCTACCAACTAACTTACAAGAGACAACGAGCGGGACGTAAGAGCAGCCGAGCAAAGATACTACAAGAGGGGATATATCGATACGCGCTGCAAACGCCGCTCACGGCAAGGCAAAGCAGCAACTCAGTGACAGTCGTAATTAAAATTAAGGCAGTGAGGTGAAAGTACGTTAAAAACAGAGTGCAAAATACATGATGGCGGGAACACGAGCTACGCACGGCTCACCCAGTACATCTATGGGGTATGTTCATTAGCACGTAGAAGATAAAGCTTAGTTCAAGAAAGAGTCCCACTCAAATGGCTGTCACGAGAACCGTTATTTACATAAATCGGTTCAAAAATGGTTCAAATGGCTCTGAGCACTATGGGACTTAACATCTGAGGTCATCAGTCCTCTAGAACTTAGAACTACTTAAACCTAACTAACCTAAGGACATCACACACATCCATGCCCGAGGCAGGATTCGAACCTGCGACCGTAGCGGTCTTGCGGTTCCGTACTGAAGCGCCTAGAACCGCACGGTCACCACGGCCGGCCATAAATTGGCGATTTACGAAATAAGTACATATTTTTAGTGGGTACATCAATGATGACGTCCAGTAATGAATTCAACGAGTAAAAAATACTTTGTGACGGCTATGCGAGTCAAGAATACAGGTTACATAGGTGGATACATTTAATTCCATGGAATAGAAATAGCAGCCAAGCAGTAGCAAAACGCAGGTTTATTAAACTTTGGCCATGTTTTTAGAACTACCTTCTTCAGAAGCTGTTGTACGTAGAATCACACTATCTATAGCTAATATGGGAGTCGTTGACTGTCTAATACGTCATCCACTTGATCACCAGTTAAAATACATTATGTAAAAGCCATCTACTGTAGGGCTTTGTCTTAAAACTTTTTAAAATATCACATATATAACGCTCTATAGTAGATGGTTACTACCTTCATGAAATGTTTTTTAAATGGTGATTAAGTTGGCGACATATGCTAGAAGGGGTCAACAACTCCCACTTTGGCAACAGATACAGTAATTCTACGTGCAATATCTTCTTAAGAACACGGTTTTAAAACCGTCGACACCATGCTCAATTTTTAATAAACCTGTATTTTGCAACTGGTTGACTATTATTTCTATTCAATTGAAGGTCTTGCATGCACAGTTGCTGAAGCGGAACCATATTCAAAATTTAGTTGGTACTTCTGCGCCCAAGTCGTCAAGTGCCATGTGATCTCAGCACCGCGTGGGTGACTAGGAGTCTGTAGTACAGGAGGCAACATCGTGAGGCTAATTAACTAATGTTATTCCTGACAGACACGCTGTTTGCTGCCTGCAGGACTCGGCGGTGTACCGTCGCGTCCGAAACAAACGCGCACACAGCCCGGTCCCGGGTGTAGACTTGTTTGTTGGGGGGCTGGCCTGTTTACGCTGCTCCCTGGGAGGCCTCGCTGCAGCGCTTGTGTGCCGAACTGTACTGTTCCGCCGCAAAACAACAGACGCCGCTATCGATTTCAAATTGAATGTTTATCGTGTGCGCCGCCGGACTCGGAGCTGCACTTGGACGGGGGAAGTGGATGGGAGGCGGACAGAATAAGCAGTAAGCAGGAGCAGCCGGTATGCTCGGACCACATGAAAGTGGGTTAGAGCGGGGGAGGGGGGGGGGGGGGCGGGGCCCAAACACACACGCCAACACAGGGCTAGGTGGGGGTAGTTGAAGTAAACAGCGGCGACTACTGTCCTCGAAATGACCTGTCGTCTGTTACCGTTTGGCAGGAGATGCCCGGAATAAAAGGAGAGAGAGACAGACTCTGCGGGTTTAAATAAAGGTGGTACCGAGTGTAATGCGCAGAGGGCCGCCACCATTTGCTGCCAGAGCTACAGTGGAGAGAGGGGTTGGAGGGCAGCGGGCGAAATAAAAAGCGCGGTGGTCGCTTTTTGCGCGCTTGTCGCCGACGTTTTATCAGCGCATAATCAGCGCCCGTGTCACGCGTGCGAGCAGTTTTCGGCCGACAGGGCAGTCAAAAATCATTGCGCCGCCATAACCGTTGCTGACGGCCATTGCGACGCCGGAAATGGCTATGCGTGTGCTCGTATGTGTGCGTGTGTGGGTGGGCGGCGATCGTCTCTAATTATTGCCGCGGCCGGAGGGAGAGGGTGAGGGCGGATCTGCGCCCGCCGATAATGTTAAAGGGAAAACACAATGATCGCGTTTTATTCTCGCCAGTGGGCCTGGCGTGCGATTTGCAGACCACTACGTCCACGGCCGTCTGCCACAGAGGACTTGTGCTGCCGACAGTGTCAAAACACAAGAAACACGTAATCAATAACATGTACTTCTTTTAGCGTTGTCACCGAATCGTCATATCTTTGTTAATAAAGACCAATTTATTACCGAGCGAGGGGGGCAGTGGTTAGCACTGGACTCGCATTCGGGAGGACAACGGTTCAATCCCGCGTCCGGCCATCCGGATTGAGATTTTCCGTGATTTCCCTAAATCGCTCCAGGCAAATGCCGGGATGGTTCCTTTGAAAGGGCACGGCCGACTTCCTTCCCCATCCTTCCCTAATCCTATGAGACCGATGACCTCGCTGTTTGGTCTCTTCCCCCAAACAACCCCAAAACCAATTTATTTCTCTTTCTGTCTATGTTTCTTCTTATTCCTTTTCTTTATATGGATTTTTTTAAATATTCGATATGCGACTCCTATGGACTACGGAAGCGGCTATTTCTGATTTAACTTCCTGTTTTACCCACAATTTTTCATTCGATCAGAGCGCTGTTGTTTCTGGATTTCAGATCACTTTCCGCAGTTTTCTTTTTTGGTTTTCTCTGAGGTTCGAAATCTATAGCCTTCTTCCGAAATATATCTCTGTTCAGAGTTCCATATTCTTCCACTTCACCTCTTTCAAACAAATTCTTATTTCATAGAGCCTTTATACCCGAGGGGACTTCATCCGTTCACATGTTGAAGAATTCTCTTACATAACTGTTTTCATTCATCCAACCAGATAGCCGTAAAACATCATTTCACGTTTCCTCGTTGCTACTTTTATTCGTTCAGTTTTCTTCGTGTTTCACTGGTCAAAATATTTTCCTTCGAGTATTCCCAACTTCCTTTTCCATATTTTCTGTTTCCAGGCATTTGACCGCGTATAAACATTCCAGTTTCATTGCTCTAACATCATGCTGTAATTCTGCTTGAGATGAGGTTAATCTCTAATTGTACGCGTCCCTACGTAACTGAATGGCCGTATCCACATTGCCAACACCAAGTTCTTTGCCCTCTCCATAACAGTCGTTCTTCTGTATTAAGTCTCTAAGATATTTAAATTTTATTTACTCTTTTAACTTTCAAGTAATCTGTATTGAGCATGGCTTCTTTAATAGGTTTCATATAATCTCTTTTTGTGTAAGCTATTTGAATACTTGTTTTCTCCGCATTTCTTTTCAAAATGCTGACTTTTCTTGTTGCTACTACTATATCTCCGAACAGTGTGGCAATGTCGTCGGGAAAAGGTAATCCCAGAAATATCAGATTTTAGCTTAGCTACACTTGATCATTTACTCCACACAATTCTTCTTCCTATTCAGGGATCATCTTTGGAAGGGCACAATTGAAGAAAATTGTATAACAGCTGTTCGAACATCGAAAGCTTCAGATATCTCTCCCAAAGAATTAAATTCACATGTTTTTTTTATTCCTATTTCCAAATTAGTCGCACGTCTGTTGTTTCTTCATCAACAGAGACGTATGCCTCCTTAAAGCCCACAAACACAGCTACATAAATCACACATCTTGCTGATCTAACATTACTTAATTGTTAATATATACTATTATTTTTAATTTTCTTAATATTACGTGGAGGGTCGTTTTAATAGGTGTTTTTAATGGACAAATTAAATATAGTTAACTTATAGCTAGTTCTTACAGGATAGCGGCACAATAGAATGTTGGAATGATCGTAGCTTTCAGCGCACCAGGTCACCAGTATACAGCAGTATCCATAATTGCTTCCAAGGTTATCGGGTATATGCCGGATACAATCGTCGATGATCCACGATATTTCGGCAAACAACTGTTTCGCCATCATCAGAAGGTACTGATTCCATTACTACAGCCTGATGATGGTGGTATGATTATTCACCGAAATATCGTGGACCTTCGACCATTGTATCTGGCAGTACAATTGTTGACAAAGGTTACTACTGGAATCTACACTAAAAACAAAGTGAAAGTGTCTGTACAACGTATTGCCAGCAACGGTTCGTTTGTGACGTACGATAACGTCGTTCGTATCGTGTGCACCAATGTAACACATCGCTGGAGCGTGTTGTCATACCGTCAGCTACACTCCTGGAAATGGAAAAAAGAACACATTGAGACCGGTGTGTCAGACCCACCATACTTGCTCCGGACACTGCGAGAGGGCTGTACAAGCAATGATCACACGCACGGCGCAGCGGACACACCAGGAACCGCGGTGTTGGCCGTCGAATGGCGCTAGCTGCGCAGCATTTGTGCACCGCCGCCGTCAGTGTCAGCCAGTTTGCCGTGGCATACGGAGCTCCATCGCAGTCTTTAACACTGGTAGCATGCCGCGACAGCGTGGACGTGAACCGTATGTGCAGTTGACGGACTTTGAGCGAGGGCGTATAGTGGGCATGCGGGAGGCTGGGTGGACGTACCGCCGAATTGCTCAACACGTGGGGCGTGAGGTTTCCACAGTACATCGATGTTGTCGCCAGTGGTCGGCGGAAAGTGCACGTGCCCGTCGACCTGGGACCGGACCGCAGCGACGCACGGATACACGCCAAGGCCGTAGGATCCTACGCAGTGCCGTAGGGGACCGCACCGCCACTTCCCAGCAAATTAGGGACACTGTTGCTCCTGGGGTATCGGCGAGGACCATTCGCAACCGTCTCCATGAAGCTGGGCTACGGTCCCGCACACCGTTAGGCCGTCTTCCGCTCACGCCCCAACATCGTGCAGCCCGCCTCCAGTGGTGTCGCGACAGGCGTGAATGGAGGGACGAATGGAGACGTGTCGTCTTCAGCGATGAGAGTCGCTTCTGCCTTGGTGCCAATGATGGTCGTATGCGTGTTTGGCGCCGTGCAGGTGAGCGCCACAGTCAGGACTGCATACGACCGAGGCACACAGGGCCAACACCCGGCATCATGGTGTGGGGAGCGATCTCCTACACTGGCCGTACACCACTGGTGATCGTCGAGGGGACACTGAATAGTGCACGGTACATCCAAACCGTCATCGAACCCATCGTTCTACCATTCCTAGACCGGCAAGGGAACGTGCTGTTCCAGCAGGACAATGCACGTCCGCATGTATCCCGTGCCACCCAACGTGCTCTAGAAGGTGTAAGTCAACTACCCTGGCCAGCAAGATCTCCGGATCTGTCCTCCATTGAGCATGTTTGGGACTGGATGAAGCGTCGTCTCACGCGGTCTGCACGTCCAGCACGAACGCTGGTCCAACTGAGGCGCCAGGTGGAAATGGCATGGCAAGCCGTTCCACAGGACTACATCCAGCATCTCTACGATCGTCTCCATGGGAGAATAGCAGCCTGCATTGCTGCGAAAGGTGGATATACACTGTACTAGTGCCTACATTGTGCATGCTCTGTTGCCTGTGTCTATGTGCCTGTGGTTCTGTCAGTGTGATCATGTGATGTATCTGACCCCAGGAATGTGTCAATAAAGTTTCCCCTTCCTGGGACAATGAATTCACGGTGTTCTTATTTCAATTTCCAGGAGTGTAGTTGCTGTGGTTGGCACAAGACGATTGGGTATGGAAATGATGAATTGCTCGTACTTATGCAGAACCATTCCTGCCGGGCTACACATGAACATCTGTGTCAGTAGCTCGTTGTCTGAGAAAGCCAGGTCGCTATGCACCAGTGATGGTCAGTGCCGTTAGGCCGCGACGTCGCAGAACAGTAGAAGCAGTGAAGGCAGTTCTGCATTCTGTGAAACACTCACCGAATATAAGTGTACAGAGGTTATCTGCATGTAATGAACTATCATAGCAGTCTGTGTGTAGAAGAGTTCATGAATTATTACTGCATCCCTCTGTAGGAGCTGAACCCAAGTAATTATTTTGAACCCAGTAGTACATTCTGTTACTGACTGCTGAAGCAATAAGCCACACATCAGCAGTTTCTCTGTAAGGTACCCGCAATGGACAAAGCAACATTTATCAGAAATTACATTTGAATGAAAACTGATACCATAGTCTCAGGAAAATACACACGCCATCTTGTAGGTCCAGTCCCACTACCGTTTCTCCATCACCGTTTGGGCAGGAATTGTTTTTGATTGCCTACTTGGATCGTTTGAATTGCCAGACCGTTCTTCCTAATCTACTGGAGAATGTTCCGCTGGAAATGCAACAAAGCACCTGACTACTCCGGGATGGAGTCCGTGCACATTACCCCGTGCTGTGGGTCATGTTTGAATGAACACTATTACGGGAAGTAGACTAGAGGTGGTGGTCCTTATGTTTTGGCATCACGATCTCCCTATTTCACATCCGGTGACTTTTGGTTACTGAGATCACGTGAAAGAGTATTTGTGCTCCTAATGACTTAACACAAGAGATGTGGAGTACATTCCACAGTGCTGCTGAACAGAGCAAAGTATTCCCATTAACTTCAAAAATGGCTCTGAGCACAATGGCACTTAACTGCTGAGGTCATCAGTCCCCTAGAACTTAGAACTACGTTAACCTAACTAACCTAAGGACATCACACACATCCATGACCTAGGCAGGATTGAACCTGCGACCGTAGCGATCGCGCGGTTCCATACTGTAGCGCCTAGAGCTGCTCGGCCACTCCGGCCGGCATTCCTATTAACTGTTGTGTCCCAATAAAGTGTTAAAATCAGGAAACAAAAGGTTGTCAGAAATAAAAGGAACATCACAATAGGCGTGTCATTTAGGATACACAATTTTCATGGGTGAGGTAGTGAGACAGAGAGGGATCTTTCAGTTTATCATATATGTGCTGACCAGATTTTGTTTACATCTCACAGCTCGTCATATTACTGTTTTCCAAAGTCGAAACCAATTTGGGAAATTATGTAACTTTTTGATGAATACTGGTAATAGATTATGGAAGCAGTCTTATTTTTATTTATTCCAAAACTACGTACAAAAGGTCTGACGGTCAACTCAGTATTGATGCATCATGTTTCCTCCCCTTTTTAAAACCGTTTTGCCAGATTTTGGTTTACTTTAAGAGATCTTTTTTAATATTTAACTATTCATGGCAACACCGTCATATATTACACAAGCAGTATTAGGAAGGATCCTTTTACTTTACACCATTCCTTTAATAAAAAAGATACTTATAAAAATCGCATGTCCTCTGAAATGCCGAACGTCATACCAAGGCGTAACATTTTTATTATATAATAAACACTGTTAAAATGTAATTTTAAATGTATTACATCCCGTTTATTTACTATTTTATTTAATTATTTCGTTTCCTGCGTTGTGTACTTCTAACGATATTGGAAAATAAAGTTCATTTTAACAGTGCATTTAATTAGTTGAAATACGAATACAACGCAGGGTAATTAAAAACTAGTGTCCCATATAAATAATATTTTAGTTAGAAACTGCACATTTAGAACGCATCTATTCATAGTCTCACTCGTATACCTACAGAAATACAGCACTGAACAACATATTTCAGCGTCTTACATAGCCGTTTTGAGCTACAAGGAGCTTCATGAATTATTACTCATACTGCTTCCGGATGTCATCTTCGGATATAGTTTCTCACACAACTTCCACATATAACTGCACATGGTCTAGCTAAGTTGCTGGTAATTCAGGGCAGATTAGATGCAGTTTTCTTAAGTGCAAAACTTACTAGGACAGATATATGGATCGTCTTGTCCATAGGACATTATGTATGTTTCTGAAAATTGGGAGTACCACGAAAGAGGTTTATGCACTGGCATTATTGTATCTATAGGAAGAGCCCATTTTCTTAACGTCATTCTGTTGTGAAATTATGGACGTGTTTCATGCTGAAATATTAATCTCCTCTATAAAAATCAATATGTAGTCAGCAAACAGATATCCTGCAAACCTCAGCTCTCTCTCTAGTCGCGAATTGGATCCAAACTCGGTGCCCAGATTGATACCAAGTGGCTTGACTTCAGGAAGGCATTTCATACAATTCCTCACTATCGTCCTGTCGTTTTGTTAACAAAATACGGGATTACCGAGTATCGGAACTGATTTATGACTTGATTCAAGAGTTTACTGCAGACATTTTACTGCCTCAACATGTCGCACTTAATGACCGAAAATCGACATATGAAGATGGCTAACTAAACATGTTTTAGATTCCATTTTGTCACAAATGGCGTTCTCAATGCTGTTGGGGTCTCAATGATTAGTTGGACGTCCCTAGACTTGATCCACGCTCCAAGCCATATTGGAAGGGTTTGAAAGTTGCGTTGTGTATGTGACGAGCAGTGCTTCCGTCTCGAGTTCCAAGTGACAAGTGCTTCCGTCTCGAGTTCCAAGTGACAGGGGTCAAGGACTCCTCCATTTAGCCCGGAATGTTTTTGAGATATGGAGCATACATTTTCAATGAGTGGCACAGGTTTTTGTGCGGTAACAGTTATTTTGCATTTATAAGAGACATAAATGAAGGCAACCAAGGCCCTTGCTTTGTAAAATTTGAACAAGATTGTTGAATCATATAAAGGTGCGAATCCATTGTGTGTAATTGAAATGCATACAACTGACTTCTTTATTTTTAAAGATGCTGCTGCAATATTGTTGTCAATGAGGGAGTATAAGATTTCCAGATGCATTAGGACTAATACTCATTCACCTTAAATAGTTATTAGAAATTCTTACTCTGAAACAAAAGAATGGAAACATGTCAGTGTGTTCAGAACAGGTAAGATCATATCATACTTCACTTGAAAGACCAGCCACGTTTATCGGATGCAAAAAAGCTTGTTGACGGTGTTGTCATTTCTTCCTCAACACCATAGGGAGTTTTACAATAAAATTTGGAACATCTGATCGGAAGCTTGGTATTGTGTACTCCATTGCTACCTCAGAGACCAATATGACGTATTGGTGGCATACTGATTGTGTATGTGTGACGGCTTTCAGGACTGTGTTCGCAATGGAGTGGTCATGCCTCAAAGTCAGTCATATTAGCCCTGCTGTTGAGAACCTGAAAGTGGGGATAACAAGCGAATTAGTTCCCCAAATTGTGATGGCTCTCTATTCTAATTTAATTACCATCGGTATTTGGAATATAATTCTAGGAGATGTGGATCAACTGGGTACTGTCAAGATATTTATCGTAAAAACAATACTCAAAGAAAAATTCGCAGATTGAACAAGTATTGATCTAGAATGTTAATTTCTATTAATTGATCTACATTTGACATCGGCAAAACATCTATCACTTGAATCGATATCGGGCCCCCGACGGTAACACTAAGTAGTTGATACTGATTAGCATCGAAGCTACGAAAACGTCCACACTTAGTGACATTGACAGTAAAGAGCTCTGTGAACAATTTGTTGGAACCTAACACGATTACTGTCAGTGACTGCCTACCTACCAAGCCGTGGTGCGTGTGTCACCGTATTCAGGGCTGGAAAGTGCATTTCTGCAGCGCCGATCTGCACCGCGCTGCCGGTCATCATCCAGACGAAGTGAGTTGTGCAGCTGCAGATTGTAACTACACAGATGACACAAAATGGTGACCGCAAACTCCTAGGGTCGAAACTACTTCGGTAGAGTGCAGGACATGAATCGAGTTCTGCTTGCTCATAAGCCAGAAGCAGAGACTTGATTCAATGTGCAGTCATAAAGAAGAACTTCGTAATTCCCCAGTCTCCGCAAAGAGGCGTTTCTAGGGCGGAATAAGCGTTTTATCAAATACAATAGTGAGCCTGTTCACTGGGGCCTTCCCAGGAAAGTCCCACAACGCTGCCTAGCCAAGCGTATCCCATAGACACCCGCCAGACAGACTATATCGTCGCACCTTCCCTACTTTGGAGTCAACCTCACCTCGCTTTAAGTATTTTAAAATGTCTTAGCCACAGTACATGGGGAGCCGACAGGACCTGTCTGCTCCAGTTTTACAGGGCGTTTGTGCGGTCTCGGCTCGATAACGGGTGCACGGTATATGGGTCTGCGAGGCCTTCTTACCTAAAGATGTTGGACGTTGTGCACCATGAAGGGTTTCGGTTGGTCACTGGGGCATTCATAACTAGCCCCATACCAAACCTCTGCAGAGGCCGGTGAACCGTCACTTCATATGCGGCGGCGGCTACTTACGGTGCGCCAGGAGTATGAAACCTTGTCCACACCATACACACCTGCATACCATACCGTTGCTCAGCCTCTTCTGGCACGGCTGTTTCATAACCGGCAACGAGCGACGCGTCCCTATGGGATTCGCGCACAGGATTGCCTCACTGCGAAGGATATGGCTGGTCTTCATGTTTTCCGTCGCGGTTGGAGCAGATTTCCACTTTGGCTCCTCCGGAGACACAGACTTATTTTAGATTTGACTAATTTTAAGAAAGATAATACACCAGATACTACATTACAATCTCTGTTTTCTAACATTTTAGATGTGCATCACGGTTTTACCGTCGTTTACACTGACGGCTCCAAACAAAAGAATTTCCTTGGCAGTTCTGTAGTGTTCTCTGGTCATGTTACCCGGAATCGCCTGCCTAATGAATATACCGTTTTCGCAGCGGAGCTCCACGTGATCCTGAAGGCACTGGAGCAGATGAATCGTGTTCGGGGCAATCGATTTCTCCTCTTCTCCGTTTCTCTTAGTGCCTTACAATCATTAGAGAATCTGCACCCAACTGAGGAGATGGTCTAGCTGATATACGACCAACTGTATTTGCTCCAACGGTGGGGTCAGGAGGCGTCCTTCTGCTGGGTGCCTGGTCATGTAGGAATATGGGGCAATGAACAGGACGATCGGGCTGCCAAGGAGGCCTGCAGAGAGCAGAATGTGGTCCAGTATCCTATTCCCTTGCAGTCTGTCATCTCTGCCCTCCACAAAAAGTGCATGGAGTTGTGGGAGGAAGAATGGCTGGTGGTGATGGCCAATAAACTGTGGTTGGTATAGTCAACAACTCGGCTGTGGCGTTCCTCATGCCGGTTGCTCAGGCGGGAAGAAGTGACCCTCACGCGTCTTCGGACTGGGCACTGTCCTCTCACACATAGCTTTCTATTACGACGGGAGGATCCCCCGTTTTGTGATGCTTGTGGTGTGCACATCTCTGTCCGCCACATTTTAACAGACTGCATTTTATACCGTGATGCAAGGGCAGAAGCGCACGTTGATGGGAATCTGCCCTGTGTTTTAGCTAATGATGACACGTGTGTGTCTAGGGTTTTAAAGTTTTGTGATGTTTCTGGACTCTGGCCTAAACTTTTAGGCTGGAGGTTTTAGTGTATTGCAAGGTGGCTGGCTCCTCCCTTTTTTCCTTGTGGTCAGCCACCAATTCCATCTGATATATTGTTTTAGCTCCCTCTACAAAATTCTTCCTGCGTTGTCCATGTCTTACTGCTGGCGGCATGCTTCATCCCACGCTTTGGTGTGAGTAGGTCCGTATTTTTCCAAGCTTGTTACCTGTGTTTTACGTTCTGTTTTATCTTACGGTTCTGAGTCTTTTCTTGACACCCGTCTCAATCTGTTACTGAGCGGGCGCTGAAGACCTTGCCGTCGTGCGCCCATACAACCTTCTCCATCCATCCATCCATCAATCACCTCGTTAGTGTCCACTGTCTGGGCAGTCAATCAACGTGCCCGTTACAAATGGAATATCTTCCACTATATGACTCACGAATTTGTCAGCCAACTGCCGTTAGCTCATATTCGATTCGGTAGAAACTTCTAGAACAAATGGTAATTCCGCCTTAGACTACAAATTCAGGCAAACAAATTCGTTTCACTGCCTTATGACGGGAATGTGCCCTGGCGTCTGGCTTGAGAATTTCTGCGGCCGTTAGCCCGCATGTGTGACAGTTATTCTTCGCACATACCTCCGTATTAAACAAGCTGGTAACAGCGCTTGTAAGCTGCTATCTCTGCGATCTAAAGCGTCCCGCCTCCGACTCTTCCTTAGCAATGATATGGCCACCACCAGGTGGGTGTCATCCGCTTCTCTACCGGGTGTCAGTCGTAGGCAGTAAGTTCCCCCATCTTCCCATTCTTTCCAGAGTCATAAAATCAGTCCTGTCGTGTCACTTTCAAAGATCGCAGAGGCCGTCATTCTCCCTGCTGTCAGGGCCACTACGAAATTATCCTCAAAACATTGCAACTCTACCGAAATGTTAGTACGAGGCTACGCAGTACCAACCAGTAAATGATTAATAATTCGATAACCCCACATAAAAATGCTATCCCATCCAAAGATATCACGAAATATGAAACATCAAATTTATTCATATTTGATGAAAAAATCTTTCAGTACGAAACTGACCTCAATAGTCAGAGATTTCTTCTTGAATTTAATTTCATTATTCTGTTGTAACAAATTTAAAGTCAAGAGAATCTTTTGGGTTGACTACTGTTCTACTAGTTAACACACTACTGTTACACCACTACGTATTTTATCATATATAAAACGTGGTGTCTTTGTATTTATGGCACTTGAAACAAAAACTTTCATGCTGGTACTTCGAACCAGTTACCTGTTGTGGTATTCAGAACGTTGTTAATTAATTATTTATTTCTAATTTGTCTCATTCTTTTTAACAGTGATGAGGTAGGCATCGTATTTCTCTGGTATCAGAAATTTTTTGGATAGATATAAGCTACGCGCAAAGAGAGAAACGTTTCTTATGTTTCTACTGACAAATGTGGAGTTTTTCCCTTATGACCTCTTAAATTTCCATCTTTCGTGTGTAAAGTTAGTTTCATGAATGCTACAAAAACGTGTGACATTTTACAATTTACATTAATGATGTCGTGGAGAACATTGGAGGTTCAGTGAGGCTATTTTTGGATGATAATTTTCTTTGTACAGATGTTCCAACGCCATAGGACTGTGTCCAAATGGCAGGAGTCGTGAAGAGCACCTATGATTGATGCAGGGACTGACAGTTAGATCTGAAAGCAAATAAACGTAACGTGTTATATAGGGGAGGGGGGGGGGGAATCCACTGCTGTTTAATCGAACTATTGTCGGCAAATCAGTGGAAGCACTATCTACAGTAAAATAAGTAGCAGTTACCATCCGGAGCGATCTAAGACAGAATGACCACATGAATCAAACTGTAGAAAAAGCAGGCGCCGCGCTAAGACGCATTGGAAGAAACCTAAGGTAATGTAATTCATGCAAGAAAGACATGCTTGAAAACATTTCTAAGGCAGATTCTTGAGTACTTCTAATCAGTCTAGGACCCTTACCAGATTGGATTAATAGAAGATACTCTGATCAGCCAGAACGTTATGACCACCAGCCTGCTATTGACATAAACCTGTCCAGGCGGTAGCAGCGTCACCTGGCAAGGAAGGATTCCTTGTCAGACACAACCACGTTGCATGTAGTCTCAGTGAGCGTGCTGTCCGTGTGTAGAATGGGGGAGGTGCGCGATCTATCTGAGTTTGACGAAGGGCAGATTTTGATGGCTCGGAGGTTCGGCAGGAGCATTTCGGAAACTGCAGGACTTGTCGGGTGTTTGTGGAGTGCTGGGTTTAGTGTCTTCAACATGTGCTGAAGCCAAGGTGAAATCACGTCCAGACATCGTGTGGTTGGGTGGCCGCTCGTCATTAGAGATATCGGACGTCGTAGGCGGCGAACTAACATCAGACTTGCCCGCCCGGTTGGCCGAGCGGGAAGGAGCGCCTGGTCCCCGGCACGAATCCGCCCGGCGGATTTGTGTCGAGGTCCGGTGAACCGGCCAGTCTGTGGATGATTTTTAGGCAGTTTTCCATCTGCCTCGGCGAATGCGGGCTGGTTCCCCTTATTCCGCCTCAGTTACACTATGTCGGCGGTTGCTGCGCAAACAAGTTCTCCACGTACGCGTACACCTCCACTACTCTACCACGCAAATATTAGGTTTACACTCGTCTGGTGTGGGACGTTTCCGGGGTGGTCCACCGGGGGCCGAGCAGCACAATAACCCTGGGTTCGGTGTGGGGCCGCTGAGAGGTGAAGTGGACTGCGGCAGTCGTCGTGGGGTTGCGGACCACTGCGGCTGCGGCGGGGACGGAGCCTCTCCGTCGTTTCTAGGTCCCCGGTTAACATATAATACATAAAACATCAGACTTTAATGGTACAAGTGTACTAGTGTGTCTCAACTTACAGTGCACCGAACGCTCCTAACGATGGGCCTACACAGCCGACGACCCATGCAAGTGCCAATGTTAACAGCATGACATCCATAATGACGATCATGTTTTCCGACCGCAGTGGCATTTTTCAGCAAGATAATGCGCCACATCAGAAGGTGAGGAGTGTTGCGGAGTGTTTCGAGGAACACAGAGGCGAGTTCAGATTGATGTGCTGGCCCTCTGATTCGAACCCGATCGAACACAACTGACTGAATGTGCGGTCAGAGCCCATCACCACCCTTCCCAGGTTTTATGAGAATTAGGTCAGTAGAAGTGGTGCCATCTCCCTCCAGCGACATAGCAAGGCCTCAAGGCTTCCTTACCACGACGTGTCGCCACTGTTATCCGTGCCACAGGTACACGTACCGGCAATTAGGTAGGTGGTCATAATGTTCTGGTTGATCAGTATATAGAGAAGATTCACTGAAGAGCAGTACGTTGCATGAAGGGATCATTTAGGCAGTGACAGAGGCGTACACAACAATAGACGACTTTTGCACGACGGACAGGTTTGCTGTTAAAATTCTCAGTACGGACTTCCCGAAAAGAGTCGTCCAAGAGATTTCTTCATCTAAGGCACGTCAAATTAAACACCTTTCTGCCGTGTAGTTTCAAACCTTACTTTATTTGGCAGCCAGTTTCAGCGTTTTGCTACACCATCTTCAGTCCCTGATCGACGTGTAGGAAGATCCTACCTCGGTTGTGATCGAAACAGAGGCCACTATTACTGATATTAGTAGATTTTTGCTATAGCGATCACTTCAACCACCATCCACCGAATATGGAGGAACAACGCTGAAATCGGTTGGCAAATAAAATAAGGTTGGTAACTAAACGGCTGAAAGGTGTTTAATTTCACATCTTGTATCGACCAGCCGAGTCCACAACCATCTCTGAAAAGATGGACATACAGATTTTTTCACGTAAGTCCAAAGGATTTATTGGCCGTTGTCATTGGAGATATCACTACCTCCCACTTAAGTCTCACGAAATAACCTTTACCGTCATCACGCTTCCCAAGCGCCATCCGTGAATGGTGTAGAGAGAAAGGGGGACTCATTAATAAGATAGTGGTACCAAAGTACTCTGCATCAATCTCCATAAGCTATCTTTCCAAGTATGGCAAGAATAGCAGCAGAATGTTCTCTATGAATACTACGCTATTCTACACCCCTTCAACCAAGATCGGAAGTGCAGTGTTATTGTACGCAACATACACTTAGTTTATCATGCCGGCGTTGATCTAACACGCGAATGTCCCCACTACAGATCTGATAAGTGCACCTCCAGTGATCAACGAGGCATTCACAGACAAATCATACTACTCCGATTATTAAGTACGACGTTACGTGATATATGACTCATTGTGTCTTCCGATATGCCAACTTAACGTAAAGGAGATGTGATAAAAACGTGAAATAGGCGGTTCGAAATATTCCTAGCTGATTCTCTAGAGCTGTTTAGTACAAACTACTGCTTCCTTGCATGTTAAAAGAGGCTGCTTGACTGGGGCTCGAAATATTGAACTAAGCACGTATGACTTGCAACTCCTCCTCATCGCTTAACTTGGGCAGTATCTCAAACGTTCTAACGTCGTTGTGACTAAGGATACCACAGAGAAATGTCTCACCCGCAACACAAGGGAATTCCTTAGCGAATACACATTCCACTCTAGTATTTGTCGCGCTTCGACACTTCTCGCAGTGTATAATTGACACTAAAAACGTCTCGAAATACACTATCTGATCAAAAAACATCTTGATCCATATTAATGAACATTAAGACGGGGTTTATCCACCCTTAGCCTCATGAGGGCTTGAGCTCTGCTGGAAACACTTTCGAGGAGGTATCTGAATGTATAAGGAGAAAGAACAGCGCATTCCTCCCTCTAAGTCTGAGAAGGCGTTCAGTTGGGTTTAGATCAGGATTCTGGGTAGCCCAGACCATTTCAGGAATGTTACTGTTCACAAACCATTGCCTCAGAGATGCTACTTTCACTTGCACTGTCATACCAATACAATCAAATATCGTCTTCTAACTGGTCCTCTACTGTATACGGTGTGTATTGTGCAGTGTGTATACTGAATTGGGGACCTTGGAATGACGGATAGGCTTCGTCCCGCCGTAGCCCTCAGTGGTTCACAAGCCCACAACAGGGCACAGCAGTCGACCCACCCCACCGCTGCCCCACACCGAACCCAGGGTTACTGTGCGTTTTGGACCCCAGTGGACTCGCCTCAACCCCTCCCCCCCCCCTCACCCTGCAACGTCTCAGACGAGTGTAGCCCCAAATGTTTGGGTGGTAATTATGGTGTACAAGTACGTGGAGACAGTGTTTGCACAGCAATCACCGACATAGTGCAACTGAGGCGGAATGGGATGAATCAGCCCACATTCGACGAGGTAGATGGAAAACCGCCTTAGAAGCCATCCACATGCTGGCCGGCACACCGGACCTCGACACTATTCCGCTGGGCTGATACGTGCCAGGCACGGGCACGCCTTCCCACTCGGGAAGCAGCGCGCTAGACTGTGTGGCTAGCTGGGTGGGCCACTGTGTACAGTGCACAGTGCTGTAAAGTGTGTTCCTATGCTTCTGCATTCAGCGGTTTCTTAAGCATCGTAAGAGAACCATACCCTTAACACCAAAAACTCCTGCACAAAGTAACACTGCCTCCTCTGCTCTTCTATGTTGACACTGTCAACGTTCTCCAGGTATCCGTCAAACCGAAGCCCTACTATTGGATTGCTGGACAGTATAGCCTGATTCATCCAAATCACTCGTTTCCAGTCATTCACTGCCGCATAGCGACACTTTTTAATCCACTTGATGCGCCGCCTATCATTGATTACTGAGATGTATGGCTTATGAGGAGCTGTTCGACCACTGAACCTCGTTCTTATTAATTCCCTACCCACAGTCAATGAGGTAACAGGACTGCCCGTAGCTCCGTGGAAGTCAGGAATGACACTTTTCGTTGATTTAGTGCGATTTATTACAGCCTCTCTCCGCAGTACTAGGTGGTTCCTGTCCTTTAGTATGTGATATCTGCCTGGTCTTGCTTTTCCTGGGGTTCTTCCCTCGTGTTTCCACTTTACAGTCACATTACTAACCGCCGGCTTGGGCAGCTTTAAAAGGGTTCAAATATCCATGATGAATATGTGATGTGACACACGGTGATTAGCCCATTTTTGAAGTCACTAAAGATTCTTTCCTGACTCATTCTACAGTTACCGCTTCTGTACTACACTGAACCGCCAAAGAAACTGGTATAGGCATGCGTATGCAAATATAGAAATATACGAGGTCACTCCAAAAGAAATGCACACTATTTTTGTAAAAATACAGTTTTCATTCTGCATTTGTGAAAGTTTTACAGTGTGTAGATACATCCTTCCCGCTTGTTTTCAAACTTAGTTCAACCTGTTCCCGTGAGTGGCGCCGTCACAGCATGTCTTCAAGCTGGCTGCTACACTTGACGTTCGTCAGAAGCAACGTGCTGTCATAGAATTCCTGTGCTATGAAAACGAGACAGTGGGAAACATCCACAAGGGGGTGAAAAAGGTGTATTGAGATGCTGCTGTGGATCGCAGTACAGTTAGTCGGTGGGCAAGCAGGTTACGTGATGAAAGCGGGCACGGCAATATTGAGGATTGTCCTCGCAGCGGCAGGCCTCATACTGTACACACTCCAGACAATGTGAAGAGAGTTAACAAATTGGTGACTGCTGACAGACGCATCACAGTGAACGAATTATCACGCTACGCTGGGATAGGGGAAGGAAGTGTTTACAGAATGCTGAAAGTGTTGGCGTTAAAAAAGGTTTGTGTCAGGTGGGTTCCCAGCATGTTCACAGTGGCTCAGAAAGAAACAAGAAAAACAGTATGCAGCCAACTTTTGGAACAGTACGAGAATGGTGAAGATGAATTTCTTGGAAGAATTGTGACAGATGATGAAACATGGCTCCATCATTTTTCACCAGAGATGAAGAGGCAATCAATGGAGTGGCATCATGCAAATTCACCCAAGAAAAAAAAAAATCAAAACCACACTTTCTTCTGGAATAGTCATGGCTGCGGTGTTTTTCGATTCCGGAGGACTCTTGCTTGTGGACATCATTCCAAGTGGAACCAGCACAAATTCTGATGCATATGTGGCGACATTGAAGAAACTTCAAGCTCGACTGAGTCGTGTTCGACCACATCGGCAGTTGCACGACAATGCACGGCCACATGTCAGTCGAAAACCCATGGAAGCAATCACAAAACTCGGATGAACAACACTGAAACACCCGCCTCACAGTCCTGGCCTAGCTCCATGTGACTATCATCTCTTTGGGAAACTGAAAGACTCTCTTAGTGGAACAAGGTTTGAAGGTGATGACTCCCTTGTGCACGCTGCCAAACAGTGGCTCCAAAAGGTTGGTCCAGAATTTTACCGTGCGGGTATACAGGCGCTGGTTCTAAGATGGCGTAATGCATTTGAGAGGGATGGAAATTATGTGGAGAAATCAAAATATTGTTCCTAAAGGATGTATCTACACACCGTAAAACTTTCAAACATGTAGAATAAAAGATGGATTAAAAAAAAAAGTGTGCATTTCTTCTTGATAGACCCTCGTATAAACAGGCAGAATACGGCGCTGCGGTCTGCAACGACTATATGACATAACAACTGTATAGCGCATCTCTTAGATCGGTTACTACTGCTACAATTATAGGCTATCGAGATTTAAGGGAGTTTCATCGTCGTGTTGTAGTCGGCGCACTAGCGATGCGATACAATATCTCTGAGACAGCGGTGAAGTGAGAATTTTCTTGTACCGTGAATATCAAGAATACGGTAAAACATCAAATCTCCGACATTGCTGCGGTCGGGAAAAGATCCTGCAAGAACGGGGCCAACGACGACTGGAAACAATCGTTCAACGTGACGGATAATGCAACCATTCCCCAAATTGCTGCAGATTTCGATACTGGGCCACCAGCAAGGGTCAGCGCAGCGTGCGAACCATTCAACGAAACATCACCGATATGTGCTTTCGGGTTTCAAAGCCCACTCTTGTACCCTTGATGACTGCACGACTCTAAGCTTTACGCCTCGCCTGAACCCGTCAACACCGACATTGGTCTGTTGACGACTGAAAACATGTTCCCAACTCGGACGAGTCTCGTTTCAAATTGTATCGAGGAGATGGACGTGTACGGGTATGGAGACAACCTCATGAGTCCATAGACCCTGCATGTCAGCAGGCTGAAGCTGGTGGAGACTCTGTAATGGTGTGGGGCGCATGCAGTTGGAGTGATATGGGTTCCCTGATACGTCTAGGCAGGTGACGCGTACTTAAACACCCTGTCTGATCACCTGCATCGATTCATGTCCATTATGCACTCCATTGGGCAATTCCAGCAGAACAATGTGATATCCCACACGTCCATAATAGCTACAGAGTGGCTCCAGGAACACTCTTCTGAGTTTAAACACTTCCGCTGGCCACCAGACTCCCCAAAAATCAACATTCTTGAGCATATCTGGGATGCCTTGCAACGTGCTGGTCAGAAGAGGTGCCCATCCCTTCGTACTCTTACGAATTTGTGGACAGCCCTGCAGGATTCATGGCGTCAGTTCCCTCCAGCACTACTTCAGACATTAGTAGAGTCTATGCCACGTCGTGTGAGGCACTTCTGCGTTCTTGCAGGGCAAGGTGTACCACTTTCTTTGGATCTTCAGTGTACCAGCCTATCATGTAAAAAATGGAAAGTTTCTTTTTGCAGGAAATTTAGTGTGGTTTAATTCTGAACTGGGATGGGTTATCACTGGAGGCTACACGGTTTTCAAGTCATTCAAGAAAAATGCGTTTGAAGGTAACTTTTCAGCATTTTTCATGAATAATTGGAAAATCGCAACTTCAGCGAAAACGTATCCCAGTGCATAATTTAACTACATTGAATCTGCTACAAAAAGGCCCTTCTCGTGTTTCCTTAAGGTCTCATATGAGGGCTACTTGGGAAGTAAGGTCCAGTATGTCGTGAAATTAAACGACACTAAAAATCCGATGAAGCTTCGTACGGATGTATGGTACAGTGCCTGTAATATACCTGTCCATCTATAACACTCCTGTTTGCTACTGCTATACCATAACCTCAAAACTGGTGGCAATTTGCAAAACAGAATTATTTTGTTGGAGTGATAATGGTATAAAGGAACAGAGCAGTGTTACCCTCTGAGAGGAATTTTGTTATGTTGACCGTGTTGTACCTAACGGAGGTGGCTTATCGGAAGTGAAAGTCAGAATTACGTGAATATTTGAACAGTAACAAACAAAATTTTGCCTAGCTATACTGTTTATAGAATAAGGGAAACGGTCGCCAGCCTAATTAGACAAGAGAAAGATTAACGTTCTCGTTTAAGAACGTAGGAATAAGTAACTATAACGGACAAACACAACCTAGACTTAGCCACATGCGAGTGCAATGAACTAACAGTTAGAGCAGCACAAACTATTTGCAAATTTATAACATATACCGAAACACACTATTACTTTCAGGGCTTACACGAAGTGAATGGTCTTTATAACATTACTATTGATATGCGCTTCTAATACACAAGAGAGACAAACACTTAGCAATCATGAACATATAGTTTTCTACTATTGCAGTTTCCCACTTTTACTACAGTGAAACACAATGTTGACAAAATTGCAAGAAACTGACTCACCTTTTAGAATTTACTACAGACAACCATGTGATCATTTACTTTATAAGCCTCAGTCTTAAGAACTTTTAATTTTGAAGTTGGCAACAGCACTTTAATAAGCAGTTTCAATAGGAATATTTTCAGCAAACAACATTTACTTTAACTCACTCTCTTGCCACATTAACTTTAACTTTCTTTTTACTATGCTGAAGAGGCATTAATGAGCAAAATATTGGGCTTTAATGTTATTTTAGTAAGGGCACTCGGATATCACTTTAGTTCAAACGGAGAGGAACCTGAGAGGTGTTATGATGAGGAGAAAAATCAGGGTAGGTACAAAAATTCAGATATAAATTACGTTATATTTGAGCACACTAACACATCCATTAAGCTAACCCTTCACTGTACATCATTGTAGTATTCAGATGTAATGATTGCGCAATGTGGTGGCCACTGCATGTTGTTAGGTGGAATTGCAGGTAGAATTGCTGGACTCTGTCATTTCTTGGTGGCGATGATTGATACCAATCCCAGTATATTTCCAGCTATTTATCCATTCTTCCGAGGCATTGGAAAGCGGCAGGAAAAGCCTCTCTCGGAACCAGCACAAGATGCATCTTTTACATGGCAGTGCACGGTTAAGTAGCTCGTCCCCAACTCGTAGCTTGTCTCCGACTCGTAGCTCGTCTCCGACTGACTATCAGTTCCACCTCTTCCACCTAGGCCAACCACAATTTGCGCGCGTTACGCAGTTCCGTTCCCGAGGGGAACCACTACACCATTTACATACAAACTAACTAAGAACCCTAAGTGAGGATCAGCAATTTACATAACAGCAACCAAATGCATTAAATAAAACAAAACATTTACACATATTGACATCTCTACAAAAAACTATTCACACAAAATTATAATTATATATAGTAAGTTTTGTTCCCTCCAAATGGGACAAAGAGTTTAAATGATAGATACACTAATTTGCATAGAAACAAACCACGACATCAAAGTTTTAACAAAGAAAAGAGTATACAATTTTGTGTTATCTATTCAATCAAAGACATTTACAGGAGCTTAACGATGTAATATTAAATGAAAAAAAAGCAAAATAAATCAGTAGAGTACTAGAGTTATGGTGTTACACATCTCGTCATGTCCCTCTTTCCAGTTCTGAGCCCACAGTGAGCACGTAAAGATGCGTAGAGAAATAGTGTCTCCCAACAAGTGTTGGAGCCTGCTGCGAGGTTTCGCCTGATTTTTTTGCAACAAAACATGACGAACCTGTCATGCATTTCCTTCTTTGTGACGATTCTCGGCCGTACACTGCAGGGGCAATGAGGACGCCTGTGCCGATTTTTGGATGAGAAGTGTTTGATCACCCACCATACAGTTCTGAATTGGCTCCCTCTGATGTTCATCACTGCCCACACCATCCGGTGGGTGTGAAGACAACACTTTGACACAGTCAAGATACTGGAGATCAGCGTAGAGAAGTGGCGAAA
Source organism: Schistocerca cancellata (assembly GCF_023864275.1). NCBI lineage: Eukaryota > Metazoa > Arthropoda > Insecta > Orthoptera > Acrididae > Schistocerca > Schistocerca cancellata. The sequence goes on from NC_064633.1 coordinate 146,696,307, forward strand.
ATCACAGCCGACTGCCTTCTGTGGCGAAGGTATTGGAAAGTTGGTACAGCGCTACGAAAAATGCCCAAGTCGGAGCGGCGACTATGTACAGAAGCAGAACGGAGGTGTAGAAGCTGTTGCAAATGAACCATTTTTGATTTTCACTGTGGCTTCCATTTCGCGACCATCGACGTTACTCTGTAGACAGCCCTCGCAGTTTGCATGTAGCCAGCACAAGAATATAAAAATCTCGCATATTGTTTTTGAAGGTGTTGCGGGTTGCATGAAGGCCATAGGAAAGAGCAGCTGGCTCACCCCGTATATAGAACGGATTAGAGGATATAAAAAAATTAAGTTGATGAAAATGGAATTTTTGTCCCAGTTGCTTACTTTTTACACCAAAACATGTAGACTATTGGCAATATGCAGTTACTGCTACTTGGGAAAGAGAGATGGGATATGTAAACTTGCGGATGATAAACCACTTCGCTCGAGAATTTCTCTCCTTCATACCCCCTCAACGTTGCCACAGATCACGTGACACTGATCTCATTTATATTAAAATTGCAGCAGACGTGAGGTGCCAATATGCTTCCACCACCCTGAGTGGAAAGCATAACTTCTAATAAATGTCATCAACGTGCAGTCTTCTATAATTGTTAAACTCTTAACGAAGAACTGATATTTTAGAAATAATTAAATTTCCAGTTTGTTTATAACGGATGCGATTCGCTTTTTATTAGCAGAATATGAGAAACTGCAAAATAGTATTCCATTTTATGAACCACAAATAATTTTCAGTCTTCGTACTTCCATAAAAACGAAACAATAGTCTGCGTATTTGTGTGATTAGTATCATATTGTTGTCAAGTACATGTCCACAAATTGATAGTAAAATTTTAAGTGACACCGGCCACAATATGTGTGTCCTCCGACGTACGAGCTCTGATGTTACAGTCGAACCAATTCACTCGCCATCCAAGTCTGGCGCGATCCGATCACGGAATTGCTTCGTGTTCGTTTAGCAGTAGTTCATTGTACTGCTGGTTATTAGAACTTGTGAAATAAAGGAATGATAGCACCCTATTGGGAGATGCTCTAATATGAAATGCAAGTGAACACACTGTTTAGTTTTGCTAATATTAATAACAGAAGATTATCATATTGGCGCGCAACTACCGAACGCAGCAGCCAATCGCTACAATTTAGGTGGCCTTTCTGACGATACCCGTACAAAACAAACCACACACATTACATCACCATGCCACAGCTACCTTCTCGACTGCTCTAAGAAGAGTTTCTTGTACCTGAATGTGATGGCTGAAGGGCCAGGAATATTACACAGGAAGGTGACAAAAATCATGGGATACTTGCTAATATCGTGTTGGTCGACATTTTACCTAGCTTAGTGTAGCAATTCGACATGCCATCGACTCAACACATTGTTGGAGGTCGCCGCAAATATTAAGCCATGCAGTCTCTACAGCCGCCCGTAGTTGCGAATGTGTTGCTGGTGCATTATTTTGTCCACAAACAGACCTCTCGATTACGGTGCGACGAGACTGATGTCGGGCGATCTGGCTGGCCACAAAACTCGCTCGAATGTCCCAAAAATGATCTTTACGTCATTAGCAAACAATTGTGCTCCGGTGGGATGGGCAATGATAGGCCATAAAAATTCCATCGTTGGATGGGGACATAAATTCCTTGAATAAATGGCTATAAATGATCTCCAAGTAGCCGAAGATAATTATTTCTAATCAGTTATCAGTCCATTTGGGTTACAGAAGACAGTGCATTCCATGTAAACACAACCCATATCATTACGGGGCCACCACCAGCTTGCACAGTGCCTTATTGACAACTTGCGTCCATGGTGATTAAAATTCTTCTGGATATTATGCCGCGTCATCACTAATAACTAACAACAATAATAAACTGAAACCAACGTTTCGGCCGAATTGCAACGGCATTTCTCAGGGAACGACTGGTTTTGCACGACTGTGGACAACCTATCAGGTTCCAGGAAGCCCGAGTACTGGCGAAAGAATCATGAATGCGGGAGGCGATCGAAATTGTTAAGCAGCCTGACAACATCAACAGAGAAGATGGCTACAAACTCCCGGCGCCCTGGCTGCCAACCATCCCAGTCCAACGGGCCGCGAGCGGTCGCGGGGCAGAAGCTACACGGGACACGGACGTATCTGCACAAACAGCTGTAGAGCAACTGTCAGTCCACTCCCGCGCACACCAGGAGCAAAACTTGCCGACCAGAAGCCGAACGCTGATGGGCGGACAGCTACCAATCGTTGACAACATGGACACCCACGAATAGCAAAAAATGTTCACATGTGTGTGAAATCTGCTAAGGTCATCAGTCCCTAAGCTTCCACACTACTAACCTAAATTATCCGGGACTTAACTTCTGAGGTCATCAGTCCCCTAGAACTTAGAACTACTTAAAGCTAACTAACCTAAGGACATCACACACGTACATGCCCGAGGCAGGATTCGAACCTGCGACCGCAGCGGTCGCGCGGTTCAGGACTGTAGCGCCTAGAACCGCTCGGCCACCACGGCCGGCCCCGAGGGAGGACTCGAACCTCCGCCGGGACCAGCCGCACAGTCCATGACTGCAGCGCCTCAGACCGCTCGGCTAATCTCGCGCCCACGAACAGCCTCTTTCCTTCCATCTTCCCGTACTTCATGACTAGCCAATCATATTAGACGGCCAATTAAGAGTTTTCCAACAGTGACGCCACACATCAATAGTCTATAATATAGCCGGCCGGTGTGGCCGAGCGGTTCTAAGCGCTACAGTCCGGAACCGTGCGACCGCTGCGGTCGCAGGTTCGAATCCTGCCTCGGGCATGGATGTGTGTGATGTCATTAGGTAAGTTAGGTTTAAGTAGTTCTAAGTTCTATGGGACTGATGACCACAGAAGTTAAGTCCCATAGTGCTAAGAGCCATTTGAATGTAATATACCCATGCAAAACAGTCGTGCCCTGAGGAAGGCCGTTGCAATTCGACCGAAACTTCGGTTTCAGTTTATTATTGTTGTTAGTTTTTAGTAATGACGCGGCATAATACCCAGAAAAATTTTAATCACTGTCACACCGGCTGCAGAAGCCTACGTTCTTATATTGGGTTCATGGCTTCGTGGGCCACAACCAACTCCATCATCAGCTCTTACCAACAGAAATCTGTCCACGCCACGGTTTTTTGCGTCTAGTTCCAACCACCACTCCGCGTTCAAAGTCTGTTAATTCCCGTCGTGTTGACATAATGACGTCGGAAACCTTTCCACGTTAATCGCCCGAGAACAAATGTCAGCTCCGCAGACGCACGTGACGGAGGGTTGAACCCTCTGCTGGGGGCGAAGTCTTAGCGCCTCTGGGGCGCTTCTCCTTCTTGCATGGTGTAGTGGTGGGGAGATGACACGGTGGTTATGGTTTTTACTTGGCTTTTGTGCAGTTTTTTTTATTTTTATTTTTTTAAAGAATAGGCAGAGGGATAGGAGAAGAAGCAGGAAAACGAACGGCCCGATTGACTGACAGGACAGCAGAAGCGACAGTAGGAGTTTGAGGAAAGAGAGCGGCCCATTGGCTAGCCGGAAGATTCAAATGGTTCAAATGGCTCTGAGCACTATGGGACTTAACATCTATGGTCATCAGTCCCCTAGGACTTAGAACTACTTAAACCTAACTAACCTAAGGACATCACACAACACCCAGTCATCACGAGGCAGAGAAAATCCCTGACCTCGCCGGGAATCGAACCCGGAAACCCGGGCGTGGGAAGCGAGAACGCTACCGCACGACCACGAGCTGCACTAGCCAGAAGATTACAACTAAATTATAGAGTAAAGGAGAGGAGGAGGGACAGAAGTAGTTAAGTGAAAACGAGCCGGCCGCGGTGGTCTCGCGGTTAAGGCGCTCAGTCCGGAACCGCGCGACTGCTACGGTCGCAGGTTCGAATCCTGCCTCGGGCATGGATGTGTGTGATGTACTTAGGTTAGTTAGGTTTAAGTAGTTCTAAGTTCTAGGGGACTGATGACCACAGATGTTAAGTCCCATAGTGCTCAGAGACATTTGAACCATTTTTTTTTGAAAACGAAATGCCATTACCCTGGCCTTATCTCCGTGGCGGTATCAGTGATGGCCGTGGCAGACAATCTTGAGGTGGTGGAGCGGGGCAGAGGAGGGGGAAAGAGAAAGATGTCAGAGAGTGACAGGTGGAGATGTGAAAGAGAAAGGGCCTCTTTGGATTAGGCCAATGTTGGGGGGTGGGGGTGGTGGGGGTGGCGTGTGGGGGGGGGGTTGAATGTCATGACGTAGTGGTGAGATGGATTAAGGGATTGGGAGAGTGGCGGGTTTGCTGGTAAAAGGAAGTGGCAGCGGAGAGGATGCGGGATTGAAGGAGCGGAACTTCAACCAGGATGTGGAGTTCTTAAATGACAGCTCCACCAATTCGCTGTCCTTTTATACCCTGTGTTCGCTATACTATCGCCATCTGTATGTGAATATATCGCTGTCCCCGTACTTTTGTCTCCACTTCGTCGTTCACGCTTCTGTTTCTGTCGCTTACCTACCTGCCAGCAGAGGCCGTCTTATTCTTAAACCTGCCTCGCTTCAGGGTAGCAGTTAACGCAATTTCGCAGCGACGCGCGGGCGAGGTTCAGCGCCGGGAGACTTTGTATTAAAGCCAATTGTTTAATTAGACCCGCTCGGCGCGAGATTTAATGTCCGCTGCGCGACGAGTGGAATAATTCATCTCAATCTGCGCGCCGAGATTAGGCTCAGGCTGACGGGGCGTGATTTACGCCGTGGCTGCGGCGGCGCGACTCGAGGTGGGGGCGGCCGACTCGGCGGCCCACGCCTCGAGCCACCGCACGGAGCTCGTCCGCCGTCTCCCCGGCCGGATCACCGGCCCGGCGCGCGCCTTGTTAACTTTCGCCGAGTTGTTAGCCAGGCGCGCCAACTTGGTGCCGAGCGACGGTCTTTAAACTTGCCTGTCTCGCCGGCTCTCCTTCCCCCCCACCGGCGGAATCGCAACAGACGGAAACGCCTGAGAATCCGCCGGCGCGGCGCTTTGATCTTTTATTAGGCACGGCTGCGCCCGCGTTCGGAAGGTACAAGTGTTCTCTCTCTCTCTCGTGCGACCCAGTCTGCACCGTCCCCGTACTTAGCGAAGCGTTAATTGAGTATGGCGGCTGCCTGCTCGAGACGCTCAGCCGCACGTTTACTGCTGAGCAAACACGCCACACGCACCGCCAATTTCGGCACAAATAGCTCGCTTATTTCGCCTCTAGTTCTCCTAGCCTCTCGAAGAGCACTTCACTGCCTCTGCTTTGGTTTCCGTGATGTGAAATCGTAAGGCTACAGTTCAATGACCGGGGAATCGGCGGACTTATTAGAAAGTAAGATGAGTGGTAAATGGTTCCACCATGTCGCAATGGTGGCTGCTGAAGATGCGTCTTCACTGGATAACTACAGGATTGCTAATTAGCCAAGGTCTTCTCAGAGTAAAGGTTAAATTGAGCTCCCATGTGGAACGACCAAGCCATCCGCGGTGGCCGAGCGGTTCTAGGCGCTTCACTTCGGAACTACGTGACTGCTACGTCGCAAGTTCGAATCCTGCCTGGAGCATGGATGTTGTGATGTCCTTAGGTTAGTTAGGTTCAAATAGTTCTAAGTTCTAGGGGACTGATGACTCCCCATAGTGCTCAGAGCCATTTTTTTGGAACGACCAATTTCAAGTCCCTTTCAGTCTTCCACACTGCGATTTATCACGTTCTTCTCAAATCACATTGGATCAATTGTGGCGTTCGCTATGTTATTCAGTGGTTTCGTATTTAACTAATTTGTAACAGAAAATGATAATGTTATTTCATTACTGTGCGTATTTTTAAAATAATTTTTTCTCCCTGCTAAAGATTTGGTCAAGTTGCTACAGATATCCAAGGTAACGTTGTGTTAAAGTGTTGTCTGTAATTTGTGTAAGTGTCACTAAATCACAGTTCATACAACAGATTCTATACAACTATTGATTATGATGGAAACAGTTATCCTTAGCAAAATGATCATTAACACCACCAAATATCAGCCGCGCACAAAACTGACGTATATTACCTTAAACAATATTCCAGAATGAGATTTTCACTCAGCAGCGGAGTGTGCGCTGATATGAAACTGCCTGGCAGCTTAAAACTGTGTGCCGGACCGAGACTCGAACTCGGGACCTTTGCCTTTCGCGGGCAAGTGCTCTACCAACTGAGCAACCCAAGCACGACTCACGTCTTGTACTCACAGCTTTACTTCTGCCAGTACCTCGTCTCCTACCTTCCATACTTTACAGAAGCTCTCCAGTTTTAATCTGCCAGGTAGTTTCATATCAGCGCACACTCCGCTGCAGAGTGAAAATCTCATTCTGGAAACACCCCCCAGGCTGTGGTTAAGCCATGTCACCGCTATATCCTTTCTTTCAGGAGTGCTAGTTCTGCTAGGTTCGCAGGAGAGCTTCTGTAACGTATGGAAGGTAGGAGACGAGGTATTGGCAGAAGTAAAGGTGTGAGTACGAGGCTTGAGTCGTTCTTGGGTAGCACAGTTCGTAGAGCACTTGCCGGAGAAAGGCAAAGGTCCAGAGTTCGAGTCTCGGTCCGGCACACAGTTTTAATCTGCCAGGAAGTTTCTTTGAAACGATATTCTTCGCAGCTACTGCGTAATTAATTTCGGCTCCATACATCAGCAAGAAAACTTCGTTATATGGATCGTACTATTTCCACTGTTTTTAAAGAACCAATCTGATTCGAATTATTTTCATTATAATGAATTTGGGACCGCCGGTGCACATTTATTTTTAAACATTTTTATTATCTTTGTCATTTATGTCTGCAGAGTTGCGTAATTTGAATTTGCCGCTGAGATAATTTTTAAGACAATTGACAGAGACTTTCTATTGTTAGAGCAAATTTCGTTTTAACAGGATAAGTATATGAATTAATGCTTATTAAACTTTACTTTTATATTGTGCACTATTTAGACTAATTTTCATCAAGCAAATCTTTGATACTTTCGTAAGAAACACAGATAAAAGTCCGGTACAAATCGCTATCATCACTAGATGCGCTCCTTGCAGCGGAAAGAAATAATTAACACAGAAAATACTCACTGAGCGAGGAATTAAAGTTACAAATAATTATTCACTCATATTCATAATAATAAAGAACGCTATTCTCAAGTAATAATTAACAAATAATTATAATTTCTTAACAGACCTCAGTTTGATATGCGTCTTGCGTCCGCAACCTACAGAAGCCAACCAAATAAAGGTAAAAACATAGGAAGACAAACGCAGATCTTAAAAGTAATTTTCTATTATCTTTGTCATTGTACGATACACATTGATATGTCCAATTACATCACAGAATATCATATAAATAATTAATATTTAACATCGTTTTATTTTATTTCGGCCGGTGTGGCCGTGCGGTTCTAGACGCTTCAGTTTGGAACCGCGTGACCGCTACGGTCGCAGGTTTGAATCCTTCCTCGGGTATGGATGTGTGTGATGTTCTCAGGTTAGTTAGGTTTAAGTAGTTCTAAGTTCTAAGGGACTGATGACCACAGACGTTAAGTCCCATAGTGCGCAGAGCCATTTGAACCATTTTATTTCGCTGTTTGTTCCGTATGTCGGAGAGATAACGTTTATAACCGTGAGAGGCGTAATTTACTCTCGTCGCACTGTAGCTAAAATATATCTCGTGGATGTTACACATTGTACAAGCTTCTGATGGCTTTGGTCAAATACATCGGATATCCTGTCTCATTTATTGATCCATCTTATTCGTTGGGTTGGGGTTGTTTTGGGGAAGGAGACCAGACAGCGAGGTCATCGGTCTCATCGGATTTGGGAAGGACGTGGAAGGAAGTCGGCCGTGCCCTTTGAAAGGAACCATCCCGGCATTTGCCTGGAGCGATTTCGGGAAATCACGGAAAACCTAAATCAGGATGGCCGGACGTGGGATTTAACCGTCGTCCTCCCGCATGCGAGTCCAATGTGTAACCACTGCGCCACCTCGCTCGGTCTCTTATTCGTTCTACAGTTCCTTAACATTTGTAGATGGTATAATTCCAAATAATTTTTTTGCTATCATTGTTTCCCCTTGATGGTACGCTGTGCGGAAATGGACAGTGGTGCACCGTGAACACTACCAAACTGCTATTTTAGCGAACCGTCTTATTAAGGTTTGAATCTCCTCTCGACTTTCTTCCGTTTGTGCGATTTAAACTTTTGTTTATATTAAAAATCCACCTTTTGAAGACATTATTTTTTTTTGTTCACCCACACACTATTAGACACCAATATTTCATCTTCCGATGGTCAAATTTTATTTCTGTAAATTTTGATAAAGGATCTTAATTATTAATCCGTTGTACGCCTAATATTATAACATTTTCACTTTGTTTCGTTTTTTCTTTCCAATGCACATCAGAAAACTACACTGCCAGTGAAACTGTGTTATTACAGATCTGTTGCTGCCCCCTTTTTTGTCGTTTCTGACAACATGTCATCCGCACAGCAGTCATGAAGAAAGTTCTTTGTGCATTTCTAAAATACTATTTCGTCGCTAGTGTTTGTGTATGTAACTGCACTTACATTATCCGCCCTGCTGCGTATCTCTCCTGGATGTCTTTTACTAATGCTACTGAGTGTTTTTTGCCACAGTGTTATTTTCAGCTACTTCAAACATATTTCCACAAAACGTGACAAAATCTGATTCGAGCTGGCACTTATGTATCCATACTCATTGCATTGAGAGGTGTTATGTTGTTGGCGCTGTCCACTTGTTCATCATTTGCCGTATGTTTGATGTGGCGCTAATATTGAACGTTTCGTGAGAACTATTGTGTTCTCCGCTGGGAGTGAGGGGGGGGGGGCTGGGCCAGTGTCCGTAATGTGACACGAAGTGACGTGGTGTGTGTGTGTGTGTGTGTGTGTGTGTGTGTGTGTGTGTGTATGTGTGTGCGAAATGAAAGAAAGAGCTGGGAAGGAAGGGTGAATGCACTGAGCATTTAGCGTACCCAGTAGTAGTACAAAGACTTATCCATCAGAGATACGCAACAGGACGAAAAATGTTCCTAAAGTAACTACACATGAAATAGTACTTCAGAAATGCACAAAGAATTTTCTTCATGACCCCTTTGCAGATGACGTTCTGTCAAAAACGACAAATAAAGGTTACAAAAATCCATCTATAATAACACAGTTTCATTAGCAATGTAATTTTCAGGTGAGCAATCGAAAAAAAAAAAAAACAAGAAAGAACATGCAATGAAATTTACACTCTACAGCGGAGTGTACGCTGATATGAAACTTCCTGGCAGATAAAAAGTGTGTGCCGGACCGAGACACGAACTTGGGACCTTTGCCTTTCGCGGGCAAGTGCTCTAGCAACTGAGCTACCCAAGCACGACTCACGCCCCCTCCTCACAGCTCTAATTCCGCCTGTACCTCGACTCCTATCTTCCGAACTTCACAGAAGCTCTCCTGCGAACCTTGCAACACTAGCACTCCTGGAGGAAAGGATACTCCAGATACGACTTAGCCACAGCCTGGGGGATATTTCTAGAATGAAATTTTCACTCTGCAGCGGAGTGTGCGCTGATATGAAACTTCCTGGCAAGGTTCGCAGGAGAGATACTGTGAAGTTTGTAGATGCGTACGCACCAAAATATAGAAATGTTATCATCACTTCTTAAAAATTCGGTAAACTGACAACAGACTTGTACAAAAAATATTTAACTTATGTGACGAAGCGCTAAATGAACAAAATCCATATAAGAATAAATGTCTTCTGTTGATTGACTCGTGGGGAGGGCAAAGAAATCCACAAATATACGACGGACTGTTTCAAGATGAAGGTGGATTGCCAAAGTACAGTATCAAAGTACGAGGTGTTTTTTTTTTTAGTAAGTACGTTTTGAAATTAAAGAAAAGACATGCTAAGATATCTCAATAATTTTATCTTTACATGAAAGAATGTAGCTTAATCTACATTTCTACATAATTTCCGTCAATATTAAGGCACTTGTCATAACGTTGTACGAGTTTTTGAATATCCTCCTCATAGAAGTCTGCCGCCTGACTTGTTAACCACTGCTCCACCACTGTTTTGACTTCGTCATCGTCTTGAAGAATCTGACCGCCCAGGTGTTTCTTCAAGAGCAGGAAGAGATGGTAGTCACTGGGTGCAAGGTCGGGTCTGTACGGAGGATGATCTAGAATTTCCCAACGGAAAAATGTGATGAGATCTTTGGTCTGATTCGCCACATTCGAAGTAGATGCATACGCAGCAAAATATAGAAATGTTATCATCACTTCTTAAAAATTCGGTAAACTGACAACAGACTTGTACAAAAAATATTTAACTTATGTGATGAAGCCCTAAATGAAAAAAATCCCTAAGAGAATAAATGTCTACTGTTGATTGACTCGTGTGGAGGGCAAACAAATCCACAAATATACGACGAACTGTTTCAAATTTAAAAAAGACGTGCTAAGATATCTCAATAACTACACTCCTGGAAATTGAAATAAGAACACCGTGAATTCGTTGTCCCAGGACGGGGAACTTTATTGACACATTCCTGGGGTCAGATACATCACATGATCACACTGACAGAACCACAGGCACATAGACACAGGCAACAGAGCATGCACAATGTCGGCACTAGTACAGTGTATATCCACCTTTCGCAGCAATGCAGGCTGCTATTCTCCCATGGAGACGATCGTAAAGATGCTGGATGTAGTCCTGTGGAACGGCTTGCCATGCCATTTCCACCTGGCGCCTCAGTTGGACCAGCGTTCGTGCTGGACGTGCAGACCGCGTGAGACGACGCTTCATCCAGTCCCAAACATGCTCAATGGGGGACAGATCCGGAGATCTTGCTGGCCAGGGTAGTTGACTTACACCTTCTAGAGCACGTTGGGTGGCACGGGATACATGCGGACGTGCATTGTCCTGTTGGAACAGCAAGTTCCCTTGCCGGTCTAGGAATGGTAGAACGATGGGTTCGATGACGGTTTGGATGTATCGTGCACTATTCAGTGTCCCCTCGACGATCACCAGTGGTGTACGGCCAGTGTAGGAGATCGCTTCCCACAACACGATGCCGGGTGTTGGCCCTGTGTGCCTCGGTCATATGCAGTCCTGATTGTGGCGCTCACCTGCACGGCGCCAAACACGCATACGACCATCATTGGCACCAAGGCAGAAGCGACTCTCATCGCTGAAGACGACACGTCTCCATTCGTCCCTCCATTCACGCCTGTCGCGACACCACTGGAGGCGGGCTGCACGATGTTGGGGCGTGAGCGGAAGACGGCCTAACGGTGTGCGGGACCGTAGCCCAGCTTCATGGAGACGGTTGCGAATGGTCCTCGCCGATACCCCAGGAGCAACAGTGTCCGTAATTTGCTGGGAAGTGGCGGTGCGGTCCCCTACGGCACTGCGTAGGATCCTACGGTCTTGGCGTGCATCCGTGCGTCGCTGCGGTCCGGTCCCAGGTCGACGGGCACGTGCACCTTCCGCCGACCACTGGCGACAACATCGATGTACTGTGGAGACCTCACGTCCCACGTGTTGAGCAATTCGGCGGTACGTCCACCCGGCCTCCCGCATGCCCACTATACGCCCTCGCTCAAAGTCCGTCAACTGCACATACGGTTCACGTTCACGCTGTCGCGGCATGCTACCAGTGTTAAAGACTGCGATGGAGCTCCGTATGCCACGGCAAACTGGCTGACACTGAGGGCGGCGGTGCACAAATGCTGCGCAGCTAGCGCCATTCGACGGCCAACACCGCGGTTCCTGGTGTGTCCGCTGTGCCGTGCGTGTGATCATTGCTTGTACAGCCCTCTCGCAGTGTCCGGAGCAAATATGGTGGGTCTGACACACCGGTGTTAATGTGTTCTTTTTTCCATTTCCAAGAGTGTATATTTTTACATGAAAACCTATACCTTGATCTACTTTTCTACATAATTTCCGCCAATATTAAGCCACTTGTCATAACATTGTGCCAGTTTTTGAATACCCTCCTCATAGAAGTCTGCCGCCTGACTTGTTAACCACTGCATCACCACTGTTTTGACTTCGTCATCGTCTTGAAGACGCTGATCGCCCATAAATGTTTCTTCAAATGCAAGAACAGATGGTAGTCACCGGGCGCAAGATCGGGGCTGTACGGGGGTCAGATTCACCCAGAAAAGTGAAGTTTAAGCAAACAATTTCTGCCCGGAAAATCATGTGCACAGGTTTTTGGGACAGAAAAGGAGTATTGCTTGTGGAATTTCTGCCTCGTAATGAGACAATCAATGCAGCAGCTTACCGTAAGACATTGCACAATCTGCGCCGTTCAATTCAGAACAAATGACGTGGCAAGTTGAGCCAGGGCATCGTTTAGCTGCAAGACAATGCCAGTCCTCATGTGGGGAATCAGACCAAATACCTCATCACGTCTTTTCGATGGGAAACTCTACATCATCATCCGTACAGCCCAGATCTTGCGCCCAGTGACTACCATCTGTTCCTGAACTTGAAGAAACACCTGGGCGGTCAGCGTCTTCAAGACGATGACGAAGTGAAAACAGTGGTGATGCAGTGGTTAACAAGTCAGGCGGCTGACTTCTATGAGGAGGGTATTCAAAAACTGGTACAATGTTATGACAAGTACCTCAATGTTGACGGAAATTATTTAGAAAAGTAGATTAAGGTGCAGGCTTTCATGTAAAGATAAAATTATTGAGATATCTTAGTACGTCTTTTTTTAATTTCAAAACGGTACTTACTTAAAAAACACACCTCGTAATTCGCCCCAAAGGACCATCCTGCGATGGATATTTTTATCGTCAGGTAAAATATGTAATTAAAAAGTATCAAAACGGCACTTACCGCATCGAGAAAGAAAAAGGAAGTCACTTCCCGAGAAGCTTGCATCAAACTAAACTCCAGCTATTCTCGCACGTATTCAGCGACATGTTGCGTTGCGCGTGATTCACTGCTGGACTGTGCCATGAAAGAAACTGTTTTCTGAATGTCAATCAAGTTTGCTTTTCCATGGAGACATTAAAAATACCATGTCACTGCATGTTGGCGCTTATAGCATGCGCAAGATACGATCAAAATTATTGTTTCCCCTATTTCTTTGATGAATATCACGCTGTTACATGTAACTGATCAATTGCAAAAGTATCGATTTACATACACGACGTTCCCGTGTATACGTTAACTACAATCCCTTTTTAAATGTTTGCAGTCTCTCATTTCACCCTGTGCCTATACTTTTGTGCTTACATAAATTAACAAAATAGCCTATGTGATGCAGCGGTTGATTATGATGTCATTACTGAACGCATTGCCAATGAGCACAATAATTTTTGCCATCGGGCGGAGTCGAATGCGAGACATTTTCAGTGCGGATCTAATCTCTTACCTCTGAGCCAGACACGGACAATTCGCAAGGTCCACATCTGTATCAAAATTCCTTTTATTTCGTAAACGGTTGGCCATCTGGAGTTTTCACTAGGGGCTCTTTCTTGTCTCACCACCCCGTACATGTACCATAAATTTGGACGAATTCGACAATGACGAATAGGCGTCCTCTCCTTGTTAGCCTGCGCGCGGGCTTCGCGCACTGAGGTCATGGCAAATAAGTGTAGGAAATCGACATCAAGTTTCGACTTTTGGCCAGAATATGCAAGACCCAAATTCTTAGATGCGGAACGTTTTCGTGAGGAGGTGAAGATGCCGAGGAACTGCTGGGTATTCACCTCTCGATTCTCAGCAACCCCGTTTACGTTGAAACGATGAATGACGGGGCGTTCGAGGGCGTTTTTAACGCGACCAAACAGGCACTCCGTTTCCGTCACTCTGACAGTAACGTCGGCTTGGTCAAGGTTGAATATGGGGGATTTTTATTATTCGAACGGTATCAGAAGTGAGTGATACTTCAACACGAAAATTAGTCTACTTTGCTTATTTTCATTCGCTTCTGTCGTACGGTATTATGTTTTGGGGTAACTCTTCCAATTCTACAAGGATATTTGTGGCTCAGAAACGGGCCGTTCGGGCAATAAGTGGTGCGAGTTTACGAATCTCTTGTCGACCTCTGTTCACGAATCTGAGTATTTTGACATTGGCCTCTCAATATGTATATTCCTTATTGTCGTTTCTTCTTACCAATATTAGTTTATTCCCAAGAATAAGCAGCTTTCACTCGGTTAATACTCGGCAGAAATCAAACCTGCATTTGGATCGGACTTCCTTAACTCTTGTGCAAAAAGATGTGCAGTATACTGCTGCATCCATTTTCAATAAGCTGCCACTCGAATTCAAAAATCTTAGCAGTAATCCACGCTCTTTCAAATCGAAACTGAAGAGTTTCCTCATGGGTCACTCCTTCTATTCTGTCGAGGAGTTCCTTGAAAAATTACGCTGATTCTTTTCGTGTTGCTGACAGCGTTTACTTATACTTATGGACTGACTTTCCTCAGATTCATGAACATTTATTTTTATCTGTTGTTACTTATATGTTGTAATTCCGTGACTTTGGAAATTTGCTCCTCAATTTGGTCCTACGGAACTTGACATGTAAATAAACAAATAAATAAACTATTCGCGTGTTCGAATTTGCATTCGAGCTACCAGCAGAGGACGTGACTGCGGCTTTCCGGCCATATGGCGCTGTTCATGATCATAAGACAGAACGCTGGGCCCACTTCTGCTCATACCCTGCTCTTAGCGGGGTGCCTCAGATCACAATTCATCTGCACCGTCATGTTCCATTTTATCTTATCATCTGCGCATGTCGAGCCATAATCATGTACGACCGACTGCAGCGTACTTGTTCTGGTTGTGGAAAAGACAGACACATCAGATTTGAATGTCTGCAGCGATGGATAACGCAGTTACCAATTGGAGGCGTAGTACTTCCCTCGTCGTCTACGGTGCTTCCGATCACATATGATGCGACGTTTAAGTCGCCTTCGGCTCTCTGAACCGGTTGCGGACGAGGTCACTGGCAATGTGACTTCCACTATCTCCCCGTTCCGGTGGATGCTCCGGCCGGCACCGTGGCCGAAACAGATGTCGAACGTCTCCTCGGACGACTCTCTTTGTCTTTCTGCCTGACCGGCGAGATTCCCTCCCGTCTTCGGACACGGAAGGAGCGCTCCCCTAAACGACGCAAAAGGAGGCGCCGCACGACGTCGGAACAAGACTCTTCGCCCTGTCCAAATGATACAAATGATACACTACCTGTTGAGGCAGTCAACGTTTCAGCGTCTGAGACCGTGGCCGACGGCGTCGTCAGTGCGTCTGTGGAACGGCAGTCCTCAGTGGCTCTCGCATCGACGGAACGGTATGTTCCTATCCTGAAGACCATACCGACGAAGGAACGATACTAGCCGATCTGGTAGTGTCAGCAACCGTTGAATGTATGGATACGGCGAAGGTGTCATCACTGGTGTGGAGCGAAGATTCTGAAGAAACTGCCGCTAGGGGAGGCCATCTGCTGACGTAAATTTCTGCGCCGTACGAGGGGCGCCAGCAGCTCCTGCTGTCGGGTGATCCGCATTTACACAGCAGCAACCTGCAGCCCCCACCGCGGCAGCGCACAGCTTCACGCATACGGTACTGAATGTCAACTATGTCCGCTCGCCGGTTAGGATATATTTTCTGAAAGAAATGATAGCTGCTTCGGAACTAGACATCGCATTATTGCAGGAGGTGCACTTAGCAGCGCAACTCCGGATAGCAGGATGCGACTTCTTATGCCTCTCATGGCCGTCACATTGGCCGTGAAATGACAATCTACACAACTGGCCATTGAAATTGCTACGCCAAGAGGAAATGCAGATGATAAACGGGTATTCATTGGACATATTATTACAGAACTGACATGTGATTACCTTTTCACGCTATTTGAATGCATAGATCGTGAGAAATCAGTACCCAGAACTACCACCTCTGGCCGTAATAACGTCCTTGATACGCCCTGGCATTGAGTCAAACAGAGCTTGGATGCCGTGTGTAGGTACAACTGCCCATGCAGCTTCAACACGATACCACAGTTCATCAAGAATAGTGACTGGCGTATTATGATAGGCCAGTTGCTCGACCACCATTGACCACACGTTTTCAGTTGCTAAGATACCTGGAGAATGTGTTGGCCAGGGCAGCAGTCGAACATTTTCTGTATCCAGAAAGGCCCGTACAGGACCTGCAACATGCGGTCATGCATTATCCTGCTGAAATGTAGGGTTTCGCAGGGATCGAATGAAGGGTAAAGCCACGGGTCGTAACACATCTGAAATGTAACGTCCACTGTTCAAAGTGCCGTCAATGCGAATAAGAGGTGACCGAGACGTGTAACCAATGGCATCCCATACCATCACGGCAGGTGATACGCCAATATGGCGATGACGAATACACGCTTCCAATGTGCATTCACCGCGATGTCACCAAACACGGATGCGACCATCATGATGCTGTAAACAGAACCTGGATTCATCGGAAAAATTTACGTTTTGCCATTCGTGCACCCAGGTTCAGGTTCGTCGTTGAGTACACCATCGCCGGCGCTCCTGTCTGTGATGCAGCGTCAAGGGTAACCGCAGCCATGGCCTCCGAGCTGATAGTCCATGCTGCTGCAAACGTCGTCGAACTGTTCGTGCAGATGGTTGTTGTCTTGCAAACGCCCCATCTATTGACTCAGGGATCGAGACGTGGCTGCACGATCCGTTACAGCCATACGGATAAGATGCCTGTCATCTCGACTACTAGTGATACGAGGCCGTTGGGATCCAGCACGGCGTTCCGTATTACCCTCCTGAAGCCACCGATTCCATATTCTGCTAACAGTCATTGGATCTCGACCAACGCGAGCAGCATTGTCGTGATACGATAAACCGCAATCGCGATAGGCTACAGTTCGACCTTTGTCAAAGTTGAAACGTGATGGTACGCATTTCTCCTCCTTACACGAGCCATCACAACAACGTTCCACCAGCAAAGCCGGTCAACTGCTGTTTGTGTATGAGAAATCGGTTGAAAACTTTCCTCATGTCAGCACGTTGCAGGTGTCGCCACCGGCGCCAACCTTGTGTGAATGCTCTGAAAAGCCAATCATTTGCATATCACAGCATCTTCTTCCTGTCGGTTAAATTTCGCGTCTGTAGCACGTCATCTTCGTGGTGTAGCAATTTTAATGGCCAGTAGTGTATGTACTCGGACGCATCCTGATTGAAGACATCATGAATCTCCCGTCTGCCAGGGGAATAGCACGCGTGCCATTAATGCCTATGCCCCTTCTGGTAGTGGACGTCGGCGTGAATCAGCATGATTTTATGCGGAGGAGTTTGGCCCACTGTTCTCTGGGTAACATGAACATCTTTGTGGAGGGGACTGCGTATTCACCCTGATCAAAGACCTGAATTTTACATCGTGCCAGGAGCTGCGTCTCCTTGTTCGTGATATTGCCCTACGCGATACTTGGGAGGTGCGGCACGCCGACGACAAAGGATTCACGTTTCACATGAGCCGTTCGGCTAGTCGGGTAGACAGCATTTATGTCACCCATAGCCTGGTGAATACGGTGTTCGTTGTAGTGCGCTGGCCTACGGTGTTTTGTGACCACTGCGCCTACATATATACATTACTGCTTCCCCGCCAGGAGGTTTGGAGGTACCGAGCACTTGGAAACTTAACAGTCAGCATCTGCAGGATCCTGATAGTCGCCCACATATCGCTGAGACATGAACAAGATGCGAACAGCGTCTCCGATCCTATGCATACGACGTCGTTTGGTGGCTAAATTACGCCAAACCGATGCTTCGTGCACATTCACCACTTCCAGCAGGGAGGTGGCCGCTTAGCACAGGCACACTACCGACATCTACTTCAGTGCCCTCTGTTACATTGATGGCCAGCCACCTTTCCTGAACGCAGAATGATTAAGGTGAAGCTACTAGCGATTACTCGCGGGAAACTACAGGGGGCCATGGTGCGTGCCCGCAGACCTGGTGTAGGGTGGCCGGAGATTCCCTCATGCAGCAATTTGTGCTCGATTGCAGACACATCAGCCA
Source organism: Schistocerca cancellata (assembly GCF_023864275.1). NCBI lineage: Eukaryota > Metazoa > Arthropoda > Insecta > Orthoptera > Acrididae > Schistocerca > Schistocerca cancellata. The sequence continues at coordinate 146,714,434 of NC_064633.1, forward strand.
AAACTTAGCCAACGATCTCGTAGGTCATCGTGCGTAGCGGGGCACCTGCCAAGCGGACGCAGCCGACTGCTTTGTAGCACATTACGATGATGGGGCCGTCAAGGTCTACGGTCCTATCGCCGTGGACGTTCCACGCACCCTGAGGAGGTCACTACTATCTTCTGGACTGCGCTGTGCAAGTCCTTAGGCATCGACGGACTCCCTATTCAATTTTATAGTGTGTTTTGTGATCTCATGTCTACAAGATGGACGGAGATGTGTAATGAATTGATCACGTCTGCAGCTGCTATTCCATCAGCCTTTGTCGAGGGCATTATTGCCAGAGGCCAGAGGCGTGCAGACTTAGTACGGCGATTTTTGCCGCAGATTTCTTAGAAGAGATGGGCTTCCCTTCCCGATTCATCAGTGTCCTTCAGCGGCTCTTTAGCAGCGCGCGATCGTTCAAAAATGGTTCAAATGGCTCTGAGCACTGGGCCACTCCGGCCGCGCGCGATCGTTGGTCCAGGTCAATGGGCGTGTGACGGCTGGTTTCATAAGACGTTTGTCCAATTCGGTACAACTTATTCACCTTACTACCTGATTTTAGTTCAATTCATGAACTCTTCCAGAAAGACTGAGCACTCAAATAAGGCCTATTGAATATTATATGTGTGTTTTAATGTGGGGTTTCGGTTTTGTTTTGTGGGAAACGCTGAGGTGGTCATCGTCTGCTGGGAGCAGACTTTTAACTCAAAGTGTGGAAGTTACTTTGTTCACTTTGAACAACGGTGAAGTAGAATTTCAAACGGTATATCTGATTAGGAAAAGCTGAGTGTAATACTGCGTCGAATCGAGTATGATTTTTAATGATTTTTAATCTTATATTTTGTGGAAGTTGCTTTTGTCTTTGTGTGTCGATTTTGTGCCACGTGTTTGGTAATCAATGACCCTCCTGGTCCACAAGGGCACCGTAATAAGCTTTATTTTAACAGTTTGCTTGTTTAATGAGCTATAATTTCTGCAAGAATATCTGTTCTCTCGTGCGCTTTCTACAAAGCAGCAAAACAGTTTGATTCGGAATGCACCACATGCTCTAGTTCGGCCGTTTGCTAGCAGCAGACGCAGTTAATATTTTGAATAATTATCGCACAACCTTGTGCATTGGTTAAACCTCTGTCCAGAGTAGTGCATGCTTAGAATCGTAATGCGAATCTCACTGAGGTATTTTTATGGTATGAATGCAGAGGAGATGATAGTACCATTGTCGCCCACCCCCGTTCCCTGTGTTTCTTCTTACTGTAGTTAAATTGTGCTCTGTTACATTCTCACGTAAATCTTACTTAAATATTTCTAGTCAGGCACCAGTTATGTGTAGTTATGATATGCAACCAAGTACTTAGATACAATAAATAACCTATGTGAAAGATAAATTCTGTGGTGTTGATCTTACCCACTTACTCCGATTTCCAATCCTGAATTAATAAAGTTGCTTCACGCACGACATGGATTGCTATTTATCTGGCTACTTAAAGAAATTTGCATACGTGTGATTAAATTATTAAAGTAATTAAACTAATAATTTTCCAGCTCTGTTTTTTTCTAATAGGTTAGGAATGGCTTGGGCTGGTGGCGACCCTGTATTTGAATTTTTATCATTATTTGTGTGAGAGAAGCAGCTACAAATGCGAGATAACGTATATGGCTCGATGAGAAACGTCGTAAAGATAGTAATACGTTACAACTGCTTCAACCATGGAGGTAAGAATAGAGGGAGACGCCGTGACGTCACAGCTGTGAAGGTATGTGAAGCCGAGGGTAGCCATCTCAATCAGACCAAAACATAGCTGCTGTAAGCTTGTGTGCATAGGCTTGTCGCTCGCTTTTGGAAGGATTTTGCGCTATTATGGTGACTTGTGTGGTGTTCGGATGTACGAATCGTTCTGATTGTGATGCGAAATCGAAGGGAATAACATTTCATGTGTAAGTTGTCTCGTTAAGTGTGATTTTACAACTTCATTGTGAATGAACGTGTGCTACATCGGTACTTGTACTATAGCGTGTTTTTCTCCTGTATTATTTTAGATTTCCTAAAAATGAAAGTCGGAAAGCTCTGTGGGAGAATGTGGTGAGGAGGAAGAATTGGCGTGCGTCTAAATGGAGCAGTATATGTTCCCAGCATTTCCGAGAAGAGGACATAGACCGAACTTCCCTTTCAACAGTAAGGCTCTGAGAAAATGCTGTACTATCAGTTTTCCCTATACACCCAAAACATTTGCAAATGGTATGTTAATTCAAAGAATTAAATTCTTAGTTTTCAAGTTCACGTTTCAGTATAATACGTACGTATCGTCGATAATCGAAGTGTTGAGTAACTCACTTTGTCTTCATCATGTACCAAATTAAAAGCTAACACTACATTAACTGGCGTAAAGCATAGGCTTAAATAGGACACTGTGTAGATTTGCCATTCTATGTACCGTATTTCAGTAAATACTGGTGGTAATGAATAGTGTTTCCCAGTAGTGTAACGTAACTGAAATGTCCCAGTACGTATTACAAACAAGATGTATTTATGGGGCTTTGGAGGGAGGGTATAGCTAACTTAGTTTTCAGTTTCTATTATTTAGTTTGTGATGCACGTTTACTACTGAATTAACAAAATTGTATCGTTTACATTGAAGACTAGCTATTCGTAATATTACATTAAAAACTATTTTTAATCAGAAGAAACGCGGAATTTTGCCTTTACGAGATTTTATTTTAAACAAAAACTTTGAAACAACCAATCTGATGACGTTACATGCGTATATGGTGCAATTAGCGACTGTAATACACGCAGCGCTATAGCACACTGGCAATGTTTTGGTCAGAGTGTCATGGCAGCGAGCCACGCCCCCATGTCTTCAAAACGTAGTACGGCTGGGTACGTAGCGCCATCTCCCCTTATTCTTACCTCCATGGCTTCAACGGTCGGTCCGACAGGGCTGCCCTCTGTCCATGTATCTTAATGCAGTGGTGCTGGAGGCGCTCATGAGTCTGCTGAGGATGCAGTTGTCTGGACTCTCCTTACGCGCTTACACTTTCCAGTGTCGTGCATCTGCAGATGACCTCCAACTACTGGTTCGTTCTCGCGAGAAAGTACAGAGAATCATCGACCCCATCACGGCTCATGCGAAAGTGACAGGAAGTGTGATGAATGTGCGCAAGCGCACGGCGCTGTCAGTTGGTCGCTGGGTACTCCCGGAAGACCAGGTACCCCTGCCCGGTGTCCAACACCACTGCTGCCTCGGAATCACCTTTACGTCGTCAACGCGCTTTACGACAGCGGTTAGCTTACGTGAAGTTTTTAGAATTACCCGTGTGTTGATCTGTACGCCGCCTCGATCCTTTGCAGCGTGTTGCCTACCTGAATGCCTGTGTAACATCCAGAATGGTTCATATTGAGCAGATTCTACAGGTTCTACCGCTGCCGGTTACGATAGAAGTCCAGCGGCATTCAAATATTTTCTGACGGATGGGTCCATCTTCAAAGTACGCTGTGATACACTCACTCGCCGTCCGCGTGCCGCAGGGCTTGGTCTTCCTAACGTCCGCTGTCGTGCGGCAGCACTTTACGTGGCCATGATGCATAAACAATGGCGCAGTGTCGAGGCTTCCATTACGCACCATTTGCTTGCCGTTCTTGTGACACTATCCCTCCCTCCGCCGGTCTCGGTGGGTGGGATCAGGCCCGCTTTTGCACACATCGCGGTCGTCTTTGTTGAACTCAGTTATGTTCGCGTCGAACTCCCACGAAAGCGCCTGCGACGGGCGAAGGATCTTTACGTCTTTTTCTTGCGTGGTGTCGCCTGTATTCTCGTAGCACGCAAGTTGCCGTTGTTCCGGTGGGCTGTGATTTGGGACCACATTCATCACAGCTTCTATCCGACGCATATGAGATCTACTTGGTGTCATGCGACTTGTGTTAAGGGGAGCCGGAGGTGCCTATGCTGCCCATGTTAAAATCACTAAGTTTGAGGAACATTTATGAATAAATTACCAAAAATAGAGTGGTTTAGTATTGCAGTTATGACAGAGGGATTTTGGAGTATCTTTTCTAGTTTCCTTCCAATTATTTTTTTTATTAATGACCCAATTTTTTTTACAAATAATTGCTTTATAATTAAACTGAAATGAAACTACTGAACATATTGCCAAATGGCTGTGTTACAATCTAAGTTTGATCACTAGGAGTGCTGTATAAAAATTTCATCTCTCTCGCTTGAGTGGATTTTGAGAAAATGTTCCTTATTCTAATTTCTAATTTACGGGAAATGGCTATCAAAATTTCTCAATACATTCCTGCACTATAGGATGGATTATCAAGGTCTTCTTCTTCATCCTCCAAAAGCTTCCTCTTCTGTCTTCTTTTCTGGCCTGTTGTTCCTTCATACTTCATATGCCTTTCTCTTCTTTCTGCTCCTCTTATCCTTTCTCTGTCAATATTTCTTAATGCTCGTACAGTGTTCACCCCAGCTGTAAATCCTAATGCCTTCAGAACTTCACACTTCACACTGTTCCCTTGGTTGTAGGTTGCTATTACATCATAAATGCCAAAGTGCAGTGTTTTTATGCTTACAAACACCCTTTTAGGAATCACTTTCCAAATCAAATTGTTTACGCTCTCATTAATATTCTGCGCCTTTCCGTGTAGACATTTGTGTAACAATTCTGGCTGTGCTTAGTCATGAAAATTTGGTTTTATTTCATTTATCACAGCTGCTGGCAAACCATGTTTGTGATCATAGTCCTTTTTTGCATTGTATTTGCATCAGGAATCTTTTGGGCACAGGCTGTGTTGAGGGTATTCATTGGAAGAGGCAGTATGAAGGAACAATGCCCACACTGCTTTTCTTATGTCACTAACATTACTAGTATTTGGCCTTATAGCATACCCATAGTATCTCAGTAGACGTTCAATCACCTCATCAGTAAGCCTGCCTCTACCTCCTATTGTCTTTCCATCACTGAGCTTACTTGAACCCAAAGTTTGTTTGAGCCTTCGAAGCCGTGCACCCATACGCTTTTGCACATGCCCAATGCATTCCAACTTTTCAGCTACAAAGTCATTTCCATATGGTTTCAGTTCCTCTATAGTCTTGAAACCTTTGGAGTCACCATCCCCAAGGTAGTATTTGTACCTAACGTTGTATCTGGGAACTGAACGTTCAAAAATTTGTTTCACTACATCCACTTCCATTGCTCTACTTGATCCACTAAAATTTGCCTCACAGGTTCCACTGTGCTCTCCTTTGATTTTATTTTTGCACTTACAATGTTTTGATAATATTGCAACATCTATCACTTTTGCACTATCACCACAAGTAGCAGTTACAACCCCATTCAGGGATTTATGACCCATCTTCTGCCAGGAACCATCTAATGCCACTACCAAATCCCTAGAACCACCGTTCATTTCTACAGATTCCTCCACTGCTTCCTTCATGGTTTTCAAAGCCACATCTTCAACAGAGGATCCTACCAGTTCACAGTAGTACCCAAATTTGCTTGGAGGTGATGGCAAGTTCATAATACCACAAAACAGTTTACCAGCAGCAGACCCTTTTCCAATGGATCAAAGCCCATACACAAGTCGAACATTCACATCAAACACTCTAGATCATCCATTTTCACCAAAGAGACTGGCATGTGAATTGTAGAAAGTCACTTGATACTTGCAACATGCACAGATTATCTTCATCTCACAAGCTAAACCAAAGTGCTTTGTTATCTCTAGTCCCATTCCTACACTTGAACACATTTTGCACAGAACACTTTCTTTCAGCACAGAAGATAACAATCCAATATTCAGTACTTCGTAAATATCATCACTGTCACTAACATATTCAGGAAATCTGTCACTTCCCCCAGTCAGCTTTTTGCTAGAAGATGTCACAGGGCTATGGCCAGCCATGTGTTGCTTAGCAGAAGAACACACTGATTCAGTAATTGTAGTATCGCAACTTGGTATTAGTGTTAATTTTGTTTCCCTACGTTCTTCCTCTTCTTATATACACGGTTACTAAAACGTGGCATCATAACCAGAACAACGCTTTACACAAGAAGTATAATACTACCAACAACAGGCGCAACACTGAACTAATTCGAAATGGTAAACAGCAAAGAGACGATGTTCCGCGCTCTTAGCGCTTCATTTGTCACAGAAAACAATGTAGCCAACCCTTGCACACTCGCTGTATGCGTAACATAAGGCGCTGTATGTGCAACAGGCCGAGAAAATCCCAAGCAGTTCGCCAGGAAGTCACGAGAGGGTGTTAGATGCATTCAGCGGCCGCCCATTTCCTCTGCAGGCGTGGGGGAAAATGGTAATAACTCCACTTCTAGGGCGAGTAGAACAATAATTCAAAGTTCACATTAAAGAGGAATGTTCCAATTAATTTTAGGTAGCAAAAGAAATTGTAATTTTTTGGATTTGACCACCTCCGGCTCCCCTTAAGTGTCCAGCTAATCAGAGGCTCCATGCCATAGGGCTGGCGGAATCGTAGTCTGTCGTAATGTCGACGATACAACTGTGAAGCCGTTGCGGATATCTGTTTGTTGGGGTGACACATGGTCGCGTGTTTTTTACGAGTGCCGCCGTATGTTATTGACCCCGAGTCCTTTCATTATCCAGCGGTGGAATATTTTCCTGCAACCAAATCTAGAGCATTTCTCTGGATAAAGAGCTGGACCTTGGCATATCTATTTGGAGATACTCTTCACTTGCGCCTTGATTTTAGGCAGTACTCGCAGACTGCACATGCGGAGGCTGCGAGCAGTTCCCGCTATCGCACCTGTCTCGCCAATTATCTTAACAGCTTGGCAGGTGCCCGCCCGATTCGGAATGAAACAAGATGCGCCTATACCTTGGATTCGGGCCGCCTGCCATCATTTCTTACGTTGCGTGATTTCGAGGATTCCGGATGGGTGGACTTGTGTTAATTTGTTTTTCCTCTGTATATACGAGGGTCACTCCGAAAGAAACGCTCTCTATTTGTATAAAAACACAGTTTTCATTCTGCATGTATGACAGTTTTACAGTGTGTAGATACATACTTCCCGCTTGTTTTCAAACTTAGTTCAACCTGTTCCCGTGAGTGGCGCCGTCACACTATGTCTTCAAGAGGGTTACTACACTTGACGTTCGTCAGAAGCAACGTGCTGTCATAGAATTCCTGTGCTATGAAAACGAGACAGTGGAAAACATCCACAAGAGGGTGAAAAAGGTGTATGGGGATGCTGCTGTGGATCGCAGTACAGTTAGTCGGTGGGCAAGCAGGTTACGTGACGAAACCGGGCACGGCAATATTGAGGACTGTCCTCGCAGCGGCAGGTCTCGTACTGCACACACTCCAGACAATGTGCAGAGTTAACGAATTGGTGACTGCTGACAGACGTATCACAGTGAACGAATTATCACGCTACGTGGGATAGGGGAAGGAAGTATTTACAGAATGCTGAAAGTGTTGGCGTTAAAAAAGGTTTGTGCCAGGTGGGTTCCCAGGATGTTGACAGTCGCTCACAAAACTCGGATGGACAACACTGAAACACCCGCCTTACAGTCCTGACCTGGCTCCATGTGACTATTATCTCTTTGTGAAACTGAAAGACTCTCTTCATGGAACAAGGTTTGAAGACGATGACTCCATTGTGCACGCTGCCGAACAGTGGCTCCAACAGGTTGGCCCAAAATTTTACCGTGCGGGTATACAGGTGCTGGTTCCAAGATGGCGTAAGGCAGTTAAGAGGGATGGAAATTATGTGGAGAAATGAAAATATTGTTCCTAAAGGATGTTTCTACGGGTTGTAAACCTTTCAAATAGGTAGAAAAAACGATGGATTAAAAAAAAATTAGTGTGAATTTCTTTTGGAGTGACCATCGTATATGTAAAAAAATAAAAATAAGTGAAATAAATAAAGAAATAAGTAAAATTTATACGACGGCGGTGGGAAGGGGGAGGCATCGTGCCCTCGGAATTCGACCCCCGCCCCCCTTGTTTCCTCCAAGCTTTAGGTAATTGTGGCAATTCAAACAAAGGGGGGTCCCGGGTTCTAAACCAGTCATATCTTAAATTTGGAATAATAAACACAGTTGGCGGCGGAAGGCTTCCGACATAAGGAGTCATCCTCTTTCTGCCAACGACCTTGTCAAAGAGGCCATAGGAGGAGACAGAGGTTCACATCACTCTATTGTCCTTGGGGTGGGAACCAACGAAAGGATAACGTTCTACGAGTCGGGACGTGGAATCTCAGAAGCTTGAACGTGGTAGGGAAGGTAGAAAATATGGAAAGGGAAACGCAAAGGCTCAAGCTCGATATAGTATTGGTCAGTGAAATGGAAAGAATGCTAGGATTTCTGGTCAGATTTGTATATGGTGAATCAACAGCAGTTGTTGTTGTTGTTGTGGTCTTCAGTCCCGAGACTGGCTTGTTGCAGCTCTCCATGCTACTCTATCCTGTGCAAGCTTCTTCATCTCCCAGTACCTACTGCAGCCTACACATTTCTGAATCTGCTTAGTGTATTCATCTCTTGGTCTCCCTCTACGATTTTTATCCTTCCCGCTGCTCTCCAATACTAAATTGGTGATCCCTTGATGTCTCAGGACATGTCCTACCAACCGAACCCTTCTTCTAGTCAAGTTGTTCAAATGGCTCTGAGCACTATGGGACTTAACTTCTAAGGTCATCAGTCCCCTAGAACTTAGAACTACTTAAACCTAACTAACCTAAGGACATCACACACATCCATGCCCGAGGCAGGATTCGAACCGGCGACCGTAGCGGCCACGCGGTTCCAGACGGTAGCGCTTTTAACCGCTTGGCCACATCGGCCGGCTAGTCAAGTTCCTCTTCTCCCCAATTCTATTCAATACCTCCTCATTAGTTATGTGATCTACCCATCTAATCTTCAGCATTCTTCTGTAGCACTACATTTCGAAAGCTTCTATTCTCTTCTTGTCTAAATTATTTATCGTCCACATTTCACTTCCATACATGGCTACAATCGATACAAATACTTTCAGAAACGACTTCCTTATATTTAAATCTGTACTCGATGTTAACAAATTTCTCTTCTTCAGAAACGCTTTCCTTGCCATTGCCAGTCTACATTTTATATCCTCTCTACTTCGACCATCATCAGTTATTTTGCTCCCCAAATAGCAAAACTCCTTTACTACTTTAAGTGTCTCATTTCCTAATCTAATTCCCTCAGCATCACCCGAGCTAACTCGACTACATTCCATTATCCTCGTTTTGCTTTTCTTGATGTTCATCTTATACCCTCTATTCAAGACACTGTCCATTCCCTTCAACTGCTCTTCCAAGTCCTTTGCTGTCTCTGACAGAATTACAATGTCATCGGCGAACCTCCAAGTTTTCATTTCTTCTCCATGGATTTTAATACCTACTCCGAACGTTTCTTTTGTTTCCTTTATTGCTTGCTCAATATGCAGATTGAATAACATCGGGGATAGGCTACAACCTTGTCTCACTTCCTTCCCAACCACTGCTTCCCTTTCATACCCCTCGACTCTTGTAACTGCCATCTGCTTTCTGTACAAATTGTAAATAGACTTTCGCTCCTTGTATTTTACCCCTGCCACCTTCAGAATTTGAAAGAGAGTATTCCAGTCAACGTTGTCAAAAGCTTTCTATAAGTCTACAAATGCTAGAAACGTAGGTTTGCCTTTCCTTAATCTTACTTCTAAGATAAGTCGTAGGGTCAGTATTCCCTCACGTGTTCCAATATTTCTACGGAATCCAAATTGATCTTCCCCGAGGTTGGCTTCTATCAGTTTTTCCATTCGTCTGTAAAGAATTCGCGTTAGTATTTTGCAGCTGTGGCTTCTTAAACTGATAGTTCGGTAATTTTCACATCTGTCAACACCTGCTTTCTTTGGGATTGGAATTATTATATTCTTCTTGAAGTCTGAGGGTATTTCACCTGTCTCATACATCTTGCTCACCAGATGGTAGATTTTTGTCAGAACTGGCTCTCCCAAGGCTGTCAGTAGTTTTAATGGAATGTTGTGTACTCCTGGGGCCTTGTTTCGACTCAGGTCTTTCAGTGCTCTGTCAAACTCTTCACGCAGTATCATATCTCCCATTTCATCTTCATCTACATCCTCTTCCATTTCCATAATATTGTCCTCAAGTACATCGCCCTTGTATAGACCCTCTATATACTCCTTCCACCTTTCTGCTTTCCCTTCTTTGCTTAGAACTGGGTTTCCATCTGAGCTCTTAATATTCATACAAGTGGTTCTCTTCTCCAAATGTCTCTTTAACTTTCTTGTAGGCAGTATCTATCTTACCCCTAGTGCGATAAACCTCTACATCCTTACATTTGTCCTCTAGCCACCCCTGCTTAGCCATTTTGCACTTCCTGTCGATCTCATTTTTGAGACGTTTGTATTCCTTTCTGCCTGCTTCATTTACTGCATTTTTATATTTTCTCCTTTCATCAATTAAATTTAATACTTCTTCTGTTACCCAAAGGTTTCTACCAGCCCTCGTCTTTTTACCTATTTGATCCTCCGCTGCCTTCACTATTTCAACCCTCAAAGCTACCCATTCCTCTTCTACTGTATTTCTTTCCCCCATTCCTGTCAATTGTTCCCTTACGCTCTCCCTGAAACTCTGTACAACCTCTGGTTCTTTCAGTTTATCCAGATCCCATCTCCATAAATTCCCACCTTTTTGTAGTTTCTTCAGTTTTAATCTACAGTTCATAACCAATAGATTGTGGTCAGAGTCCACATCTGCCCCTGGAAATGTGTTACAATTTAAAACCTGGTTCCTAAATCTCTGTCTTACCATTATATAATCTATCTGATACCTTTTAGTATCTCCAGGGTTCTTCCATGTATACAACCGTCTTTTATGATTCTTGAACCAAGTGTTAGCTATGATTAAGTTATGCTCTGTGCAAAATTCTACCAGGCGGCTTCCTCTTTCATTTCTCTACCCCAATCCATATTCACCTACTATGTTTCCTTCTCTCCATTTTCCTACTCTCGAATTCCTGTCACCCACGACTATTAAATTTTCGTCTCCCTTCACTACCTGAATAATTTCTTTTGTCTCATCATACATTTCATCAATTTCTTCATCATCTGCAGAGCTAGTTGCCATATAAACTAGTATTACTGTAGCAGTAGAAAACGCTATAACGGGAGCAGGATTCGTTATGAATAGGAGTGCAGGGCAGAGGATGAGTTAGTGTGAATAGTTCAGTGATAGGGTTGTTCTTATCAGAATCACGTGCCGACTTCGAAAGCTGACGATGAGGAGATAGAGAAAGTACATGAGGATATTGAAAGGGTAATACAGTACAGAAATGGAGATGAAAGTGTAATAGTTATGGGGAACTGGAATGCCGGTGCAGGAGAAGGAGCAGAAGGAAAGGTTACAGGATAAGATGGGTTTGGGACAAGGAATTAAAGAGGAGGAAAACTAATTGAGTACTGCAATGAATTTCAGCTAGTAATAGGGAATTCTGCGTTCAAGAATCACAAGAGGAGGAGTTACCCTTGGAAAAGACCTAATACGGGAAGATTTCAGTTAGATTACATCATGGTCAGACAGAGATTCCGAAATCAGATAGTAGAGTGTAAGGCTCACCAAGTAACAGATATAGACTCAAATCCAATATAGTAGTGATGAAGAAAAGATTGAAGTTTAAGAGATTAGTCAGGAAGAATCAATACCAAGAGAAGTGGGATATGGAAGTACTAAGGAATGACGAGATCTCCAGTTTTCTAATGTTGCAGATAAAGCAATAAGTAACTACTCAGTAGGCAGGAGTTGAAAAGGAAAACATAGGTACAAAGAAGATAACTGCGAAGAAGCCACGGGTAAGAGGATAAATACTGCAGTTGATCGACGAAAGAAGGAAGTAGAAAAATTTTCAGGGAAATTCATGAATATAGAAATAAATGTCACTGAGGATTGAAATAAATAGGAACTGCAGGGAAGCTAAGAGGAAATGACTGTAGGAAAAATGTGAGGAAATCGAAAAAGAAATGATTGCCGGAAGGATTGACTCGGCATGTAGGTAAGTCAAAATAACCTTCGGTGAAACTAGAAGCAAGGATGGTAACATTAAGAGTGCAATGAGAATTCCACTGATAAATGCGGAGGATAGAGAAGATAGATGGAACCAGTACGGTGAAGGGGAGGATTTGTCTGACGTGATAGAAGAAGAAACAGGTGTCGAATTAAAAGAGATAGATGATCGAGTATTAGAATTTAAGAGCGCTTCGGAGGACTTAAGATCAAATAGGCAGAAGGCATAGATAATATTCCATCAGAATTTCTAGAATCATTAGGGGAAGTCGCTACAAAATGAGTATTCACGTTGGTGTGTAGAATGTATGAATCTGTCGACATACCATCTGACTATTGGAGGCAATTCTGACGTTGCGGTTAATAATGGAAGCAAAACTAATGAAAAATCAAGACACATTCATAGAATTTGTCGGCCTGGAAAAAGCATTCGACATTGTAAAATGCTTCAAGACGTTCGAAATTCTGAGAAAAATAGGGTTAAGTTAAAGGGAAAGACGGGTAATAAACAATATGTACAAGAACCAAGAGGGAATAATAAGAGTGGACGATCAAGAACGAAGTTCCCGGATTAAAAAAGGTGTCAGACAGGGATGTAGGTAGTCTTTCGCCCCTACTGTTCAATCTGTACTTCGAAGAAGCAATGATGAAAATAAAAGAAAGATTCATGAGTGAAATTAAAATTCAAGGTGAAAGGATATCAGTGATACGATTCGCTGATAACATTGGTGTCCTGAGTAAAAGTGAAGAATAATTAGGTGATCTGATGAATGGAATGTACAGTCTATGAAGTTATGGAATTCTGCTACCAATGACGGACGGGGCAAGGGGGACATCAAAAGCAGGCCAAACGACATTCCTGGCTAAGAGAAGTCTATTGGCATCAAACATTGGCCATAAGTTGAGGAAGAAATTTGTGAGAATGTACGTTTAGAGCCCAGCATTGTATGATAGTGTAACGTGGATGTAGGAAAACCGGAACAGAAGAGAATCTGAACATTTGAGATGTGGTGCTACAGACGAATGTTGAAAATTAGGAGGACTGACAAGGTAACAACTGAGGACGTTCTGCAGAGAATCGGAGAGGAAAGGAATATATGGAAAACGCTGATAAGGAGAAGGGACATGATAATAGCACGTCTGTTAAGACATCAGGGAATGACTTACATTGTGGTATAGGGAGCTGTAGAGGGAGAAAACTGTAGAAGAAGACAGAGATTGGAACGCATGCAGCAAATAATTGAAAGAGTAGGCTGGTAGGCTGCAAGTCCTACTACGAGATGAAGAGGTTGGCACAAGAGAAGGATTCGTGGCGGGCCGCATCAAACCAGTCAGAAGACTGATGACTAAAAAAAAATAAATAAAATAAAATAAAATAAACATAAATAAAATAAAAAAAACAAAAAAATAAAATAAAAAATAAAATAAAAAAAGACTACTATCTATAACAGCTTCTGGCCTAAGATTTCATCCATCGAGTGATGAAGATGACACATTAAGACCGTAAGGCACTATTCAGAACTACAAACATCTATCATTGTAGAGAAATGCAGCGTATTTTTGCCTAGCATTATCAAGTCCTAGCTGGCAAAGCTTACTTATTAGGATGAAAGTTGCTAAATACTAGACACCTTTGTGTCTTTGTCACAGTTCAGCTAGGTCCTTTCGCTGATCTAGTTGTGGCAATATAATTTTGTTAATACAACGTGCATCCAGGAGCAATGTGGTTGCTCAATTTTTGGTGTCGAATATATAGATGGAAATAGAATAGCTGCTAACTAAACTCTCAAGAATTTCTCAATCAATAACTTTGCGTTTTGCTGACAGAATAGGATAACACTGATTTCCAAAGAGGTCACAGTCTTTAACATACGCTTTAGATATACAGGCTGTCATTAATCCTCATTTCGTATAAAACGCCGTTTACGTGTGCAGCAATAATATCTTATTTCAAGGTACATACTCTTCTATCTTGATTAAATAATCTACTTAATTGAGAATCCAACCTACACTTATGTTCGTAAAATCAGTCAGAGTCATCCAAGAAAGCAACAAATAAAGATGGAACTATGGGTACTCTGTGTTCAAAGTTTCTGTCGTCAATGAGAAACTTTAAAACCAACTTCTCTCGTATAGGTTTACTTTTATTTCCAACAGCAGTAACTATTCCTACGCTACAAATACTGGAAGGCTCGCTGTACTACATAGACGATATCATTACCGCAAAACTGTTGGCCGTTGTCTGCCTCTACCAAAAAAAATTCTAAATTTAATCCAACAGCTGCCCAGTTTATTTGTAGCTACCCAAATATCATTAACATAGCACGTGCTCTCAAGTACGCTTCACGTTTCTGCAATAAACCCCACTTCGTTGTCTTTATCGTATGAGATGGCATTAATGAAAAGTTCTGACCCATTATGTGGCTGCGTCTTTCGAAGCGGTTGCATCTTTTCACCATTAGATTCTTCAGGAATCTATCACGTGTTCGGTCGTAATGCTGTAATTGGTAATGTTCTTCATACTGCAGGCATTCTTCATTGACATACCGATTATCTACCTGTCTACGATACTGATCTTCCCGTCGGTTCAGACTATACTGCTTGTTATATCTTCTGTTATTATCTTGAGGAGGCGGTGATTTACTGCTTCTAGAAATTTGTGGAAAATCGTTGATTAAACTCCACTGTATTGTCACTAATTAAACAGCCATTTTCGGTCCGGAACGGACGATCCTCAGGTATAATTAGACATCATTAATCACATTATGAGAAATCTTATCTACTAACAAGCATTATGCCGTGAACCAACTGAAACGTCCCCTTAGAAAAATTATACATGACTGTGCTTAAACTGACACACACCGAGCGAGGTGGCGCAGTGGCTAGCTCACTGGACTCGCATTCGGGAGGACGACGGTTCAATCCCGCGTCCGGCCATCCTGATTTAGGTTTTCCGTGGTTTCCCTAAATCACTCCAGGCAAATGCCGGGATGGTTCCTTTGAAAGGGCACGGCCGACTTCCTTCTCCGTCCTTCCCTAACCCGATGAGACCGATGACCTCGCTGTTTGGTCTCTTCCCCCAAACCAACAAACCAACCAACTGACACACAATATTTTTTAGCGCAACGCATTCTGACTTTCAATAATCCCTACAAGAGAATGGCCCTGACTAAATTAACCTATACGTTTCACAAATCACTTACCTCACAAAAATCTTCGTTACTCGAACTACTGCAATACAGCGAGTGCCACTACTGCCTGCTGAATAAAAGATTCAAACTACTGAAAGCACTAACTACTAATAAGCATAGTTAGCAAAAGAAAGATTTTGATAGAGAACAAACAATGTATTTACCTTAATAGTGTTCAAAAGTCATAATATATATATATCAGTCTGTGATATCCAATATTACAAATTTACTGTCTCTGATGGACACACATCCAGATCGTCCGCTCTCAAAATTCCGCCATCTCTCTCCCCATATCCACCACTGCTGGCGGTTCACCTCCAACTGCACAACGCTACGCGTTGTTAACAGCCAAGTGCCCAACACTACAATAGCAAACAACAATGCAAACCAGCCACAGACTGCACACAGCACAGTCCGTGATTTTCATACAGAGCGCTATGTGACGTTACCAACATAAAAACCTGAACAGCGTACTTACACAACATCCAAATATAGTAGTGGTGCATATACAGTACCCGGCAAGTAATGTGTAGATGCAAATGGCAAGACTTAAGTACTGAGTGATAGAATAGTCAAGAGAAAGCATTAGTGTTGGTCACGTGTAGTGATGTTACATCTACACTTTTTCCAAAGATTGCACCTTGTAATTTAATCTTACGTAACGCAAGTGTGGGACAATCGTTCGATTTGTTGCATTTGCTAAAGGCTGTTTCACTAATTACTGAAATAGGACTGCCAGAGTCAAGTAGTGCCGTAAATTTTACGTCATTTACTGTAATGTGAATCAAAGGATATGCAATGTTGTTATGTTTTACGTCATGTTCCTGGAGTAAGGTGTGACTCATGTCTTCCATTTTTACGTAATTACTAGCTACGGCAGCTGCGCCGTCAGTTTCATAAGTACGTTCTGTGGCTGCCAGCAATATGAGTCATTGCCTATTGTCTCTTTGATGGCGCGCGTCGTTATTGGGATTTGGAGACCTAACTTCTACAAATTCATGTTGTCGAGAGGGCCCTGCCCTGTTTGAATCCCGCCAGTTCTGATGCAATAAAGGTCTGTCGTTACGATCATATCGTCTGTCGTCATGTCGGTAGATTCCATAGTTTCTTTCTTGTCAGTCACGTGGTGGAGAATTTCTCCCTGAACTGTAACTGTGCGCTGGACCGTTGCGTCTAAAGTTATTCTGTCTCCCTTGATAATAATTATGTTGGTTCCCATATTGTCTGTTTCTCTGATTGTCTCTGTGATAGTCACTACCGCAGAGAGGCGATCTTTCCATGTAATTATTACTACTCTGCCAACGGTTGTCATACGGTTGGTGTCGGTTTTTGTCATGATTTGTGTTGTGAGAATAGCCTTGTCGTGTCCAGTTATTATTTCTTTCATCGCGGAATTGTGACGGATGTAACCTGTCATTGTTGTGTTCCTGTTTTCGCGTTCCGCGATTGTCAGTGTCAATTTCTAATTCTTGTAAGAGTCCCTGAAAAGCTTCAATGTCGTCTTTGCAACGTCCTGCCAAAATAAAATGTCGTAAATGTTCAGGTAATTTGATTAAGCAAATGCGGATGAGTTCTGAGGGGCTGTATGGGTTTGACAGGTACTGATTCTTGTGCAACATGTCTTCAAAGTACTTCACAAGACTGTGAAAATTCAGATTGTTCGAAATGTTTCATCATTATGAAGCTATGTTTTACTCGGTCTTGTGTAGCTTGAGACCAATATGCTGAGAGGAAGGCATGATAAAATTCTCCTTCACTGTGGCAATCGTGAATGACCGATCGAATTCTTACAGCTGGTTCATTCTCTAAATAGCCACACATAAATTCTAATCTGTGCTCTAATAATCATTTGGGAGGAAAACAATGATAGAATTGATGAAGCCACGCTTGTGGATGAATGTCATTGCCGGAATTCTTAAATGTTTTGAATTTACGTGTAGTAATAAACAGCTTATTGTCAAAATCATCATGTCGGCGAGTCGCATATCGGTCGTTGTTACTTCGTTTCGGCGGTTCCATCTCAAAATTCGGTGTACCTTGTCAATTTCTTTCATAATTTCCGAAGTACCCCGGTTTATTATTTTGTGGCTGTTCCATATTTCTATGTCCCTCTTCCCGTATTGGAGCGCGAGTGTCCTCTGAAATACGTAATTCTTGTATTACCTGTGTCAGCTGATCTTGTACTTCCCAGATTTCTCTTTGGTGTTGCGTATTAATTTGATTCTGATTTTGTTTGAATTTCCTAATTTGTTCGCACTCTTCTGTGTCATTAAAGACTACCGGTTTGTGTCATTCGGATTATCATCTACCTTCGTAGATAAATTATTTAGCTGATCCGAAAGTTCAACTACTTTCTCTGATAATGAACTAATTTCCTCCATGTGTCTTTCTGAACCAATTTTCAGATTATCTACTGTGTCCTTTACGTTTTCCTGAGATTTTGCAAGTGGCGTAACCGAATCGGTAGATGCAACTGAGTCAGTTTTAGCTTGCAAGGTCTCATGATTTTCATGAACAATAGTTTGCAGTTCTTTTATGGCTGCTTCGTGATTCTGTAATGCATTTTCATGCCGCGAAAAAATCGGTTGAAAATGCTCAGAAATTTGTGTTTTTCGTCATTACAAACATTTTGACATTTCGATTCAATGTTATGAAACTCAGTAGTTAAATCTTCACGTGTATGTTCAAGCGTGGTGTCTAACTTCTGAAGATTTTGTTCCATTGTGAAGCTTTTGCTGTGTCTGTCTCTGATTTCGTTCCATTGTGTCTAACGTTTGAAGCTTGTGCTGTGTTTGTCTCTGATTTTATTCCATTTGTTGCATTAATTGCAATAATAATGTGTTAGTGTCTGGAATCTGTTTCTCTATGCTTTTTGGCAGTGCATTTTCACCGGCAACATTCACATTTTGACAAGCAGAAAATGTGTCTTGACTCATTTGAGAAAACTGTGAGGACCCAAAACCTGAGCCTACAGTATTTGCAATGTTGTGTTCTGTCATTTCGGATTCCTGAGGCGAGCTGTTGCCGACCGATCGATCGATAATGCTTCCCTGTTCACTACTTGTTTCACTGTCTACACCATTATTTGCCGCCCGCTCCATTTCCCTATACACAATTACCAAATTACTACTTCGAATGTCTGTTAATTCATTACACAGTGGTGCTGATAAGCTACGCTCGTCGTCACTATTATTTCTCAGTTTACTTTGGAGCCTAGTGTTACGTTTTTCACACGCCATTATTGTCACAATATTTCACACGATAACACAGAAAAGCACAATTTGAAGAGCAAAAATAAGAGAACACATTAACATAGCACTGAAAATAATATCTAGTTGATTGCAAGCGCAGCTGCGAAATACTTGGTGCAAATCTACATGCATGCCACAACTGTTTTACTATACAAAAATGAAAGACTGCAACTACAAAGGAGATTCTCTCTACAATTACGCGCTAGCAATAAACAGAAGCTACACTAATTACACAAACTACAAGAAAAAACCACAAGATTCCAGTGAGGTATCCTCGGCTAAGGGTCGACATATTAAACGCCCTCTTAGAAAAATAATACATGACTGTGCTTAAACTGACACACAATATTTTTTAGCGCAACGCAGTCTGACTTTCAATAATCCCTACAAGACAATGGCCTTGACTAAACTAACCTATACGTTTCACAAATCACTTACCTCACAAAAATCTTCGTTACTCGAACTACTGCAATACAGCGAGTGCCAATACTGCCAGCTAAATAAAAGATTCAAATTACTGAAGGCACTAACTACTAATAGGCATAGTTAGCAAAAGAAAGATTTTGATAGAGAACAAACAATGTATTTACCTTAATAGTGTTCAAAAGTCATAATATATATATCAGTCCGTGATATCCAATACTAAAAATTTACTGTCTGTTGGACACACGACAAGATCGTCCGCTCTCAAAATTCCGCCATCTCTCTCCCCACATCCACCACAGCTGACGGCTCACCTCCAACTGCGCAACGCTACGCGCTGTTAACAGCCAACTGCCCAACACTACAATAGCAAACAACAGTGGAAACCATACAGAGCGCTACGTGACGTTACCAACATAAAAACCTGAACAGCGTACTTACATAGAGTGATTTTCATATAGAACGCTACATGGCGTTACCAACATAAAAACCTAAACAGCCTACTTACACAACATCCAAATACAGTACTTAGGCATATACAGTACCCGGCAAGTAATGTGTAGATGCAAATGGCAAGACTTAAGTCCTGAGTGATAGAATAGTCAAGAGAATGCATTAGTGTTGTTCGCGTGTAGTGATGTTATCAGGCCTGGAAAGATATAATGAGGGTCGTGAAAAGCGCCGGATTTCGAGTGGACTTTGTGAAGGACACGAAGACGGCGCGTACTCCTGTGAGACAGCTTTAACAACACCTAACAGAGTTTGAAAGGAGGCTCATTGTGCATCTCCAATTGGCCGGATTGTCGAATCGTGCAATATCTAGATTTTTCGGGCAATCGGAAGTGACTGACGGTGACCCGTATTGCACTGCTTAGAATCATGCGGACAGGCATACTCTTCATCTGCGTCCCAGTCGACCACGTCTGACCACTAGGGAAGATGTTTGTGTTGAGTACCAAGCATATCGTAACCCTTTTGCATCTACACTGCCCATCCGAGAATAAGTACCGATCAAATAAATGTGTGTGAATGCCTAAGGGACCAAACTGCTGAAGTCATCGGTCCCTAGATTTACACACAACTTAAACCAACTTATGCTAAGAACAACACACACACACTCATGCCCGAGGGACGACTCGAACCTCCATCGGGAGGGGACGCGCAATCTATGACATCGCGCATCGAACCACATGGCCACTTTTCGCGACAATTACCGATCTTCATGGATTATTCTGTGCCATTCCACATCGTTCTTCGGAGATTATCTGCCGCGGATCTAAGAAATTAGTATCCCGTGCGTCTGATGCCATTGAGACCCCAGCACAAATGGCGGCGATAAAAGGGTGATGTGACTGAAACATGAATCGCTGATGAATGGTTGTGCTTTGTGTTCAACGATGAATCGCGGCTCTGCGCTACCATCGAAGACCATCGTCGGCGAGTATGGCAGCGGCCTAGGAGGGGGCTCTCACATCAAAAGGTTTAAAAGGGCAAAGTGGTACTACTCCACACGTCATTAAGCAGTGAGCCGCCAGGTATGATTTCAGGTCACGGCTTGTAGTGATTGAGGGAACTCTGACACCACAACGTTGTATCATGGACACCTTGCGATCTTATGTGCTACGCGACAGTAGCAAGGTGCCATTTTTCAACTGGACAATGCTCGTTTACACATGGGTGTTTCTATGAAATACCTGCGTGATGCTGAATTACTCCCATTGCCAGTAAGCTCCAGTAAGATCCCTAGATCCGTCCGCGACAAAAAGTGTATGGACCAGCTTGAATGTAAACTCTGTCCCAGTGCCAGTATACAGGAAATGAATGACCAGTTACAACAGTTATGGGGCAGGTTTCTTCAGGAGACGATACAATGGCCCTATGACACCCTTCCCAGTCGACTAGACGAAAACATCCAGACAAGAGGGGATGCTAAGTTGTACTGAAAAGTGGGCATATCCTGCCATGTTCTTTTTACATTATTCGATTCTGTAGCTGCTGAAATAACGTCACACTCCCTCTCAACCCTCATTTTCCGTTTCCTCCTCTCCTTCTGGATGCTTCACTTCTCTGTCAGGTACTGTATAGTTTACGTTCTACATTCCCTGTCCAAGTTTTAACAGTAAACCATGATACAGGTTATTCATATCTGGATTGTGAACATTGATTCTATATTTGGCATTGTGTAACGATACACATATTAACTTTTATGTAAATTTTTAAAGACCATGTTAATTCCGTTGCGTTTCTGTATGTACCAGTATCGCAGCATCAATCTCAATACAGGCGCCAGTATGCCTCTTAGTTTTGTAGAAGCTTGCACCAGCTGGCGGCAGTACTAGGACTTACCAGAAGAGAGCAGGTTACGAAAGTGTGGTATTGCAGTGTACTATCATCTATTGACAAGAGTTGTAAACATTTAACTGCCAAATTTAGTATGCTTCGAAGTTTGATCCATCGTCATTGAAATGTCTAATAGTTTATATTTAATCATTGGAAATGGTATTATATATTTCATTATTTAAGCAGTGGATGTATACTGAACGTGTGCTTCATATGATTAAACTACTTTGTTTCATAGTTACAGAAGTAGATGCTGGTACAGGCTAAAATTAACGTGTTCTATAAAGAATACAGAGGATTTGATAGATGATAAATCTGGTCGCTGTATGAAATGTACAACCTGCTGTGAAAGATCACCGAACGTTCGCGTCTCATGAAATTAGAGTTTAATTATGCACAATAACATTTCAGGAATACATCCAGTTAAATACTGTTTTTCACACTAATTGCTGTATTGTGAACTACTGCAGTCTTCCATTTGAAAAATTAAATTTTTCTCGCATTAGTACTTAAACAAACATCAACCACAGTGCAGTGTAAATGATATATTTAATTACTAGATACGTGTCATATAAACGTATTTTTATTGTGGTGTGCTTTTCATGGTAACATCGTTTGTGAGTATAAATGCAGATAGGTTCAAGTAATTCAGCTAACGTGTTCCGTTCGTTATTTTTGTGCCCCAGCACTATTTATCTCAGAGTCAGAATGCAACCATCAGTAGAAACAGTAACTCCTTCTCTCTTCACATTAAAATTTTAATTAATTATTTCAGGTCTGGTAGCCTGCACCATCTGCTGCGCACGATTGTTACCGTTTCAGTCCGATGTCTCACAGTGAAGGTTATTAATAATTAGTAAGTGACTAATGAACTGATAGCAAACGGTAGCATTAATGTTGTTACACCTGAATCATAATTTACGTCTCTACCAATGTGACTATCTCCAGTTTTTATAAAATTCTCTCCTATTGAATCATCCAATAACCCCTTTTTTACTGGTTCCGGTTTATTGACTATCTGATGCCCTTTTAGCCATTTTTATACTTGCAGTCATGCTGTTGCACAAATACAAGTATTATTATCTTGCGAACTCACTGTTTTCTTTTTTTTATGAGGGGCGTCGGCTCGATCCGCGGATCAGAAGCAGTTAGAATCAGGTTTCGGTACGAATTACAGTATATTAACTAATAATTCATTTAATTTTATATTGCATCATAATCTTTCACAGGGACACGTAAATCAGAAAAAATACACCATATGCGATTAAAACAATGGCCTCTGTTATTTCATACTCTTTTAAGAATGACACATTTTACAAGTTCGTGGAGACACGCAAACGCCTTTTTTACGCAGAAACGAAGTACAGAGTCTCTCCTATGCGTATTTCAAAGGAAGTGTAATGCAGTAGCTAAAGGGCTCAATATTGTTACGTAAGAAACGCCACAAGCTGCGAAGTCGTTTATAATTCTAAATGATGGTCGTAGCGAGTATGTATTAAATTTTATCGTTCATCTCATCTCATAGAGGATTGCTAGATGGGATCCTCCTTGCCTGCCTCTCGTTTCTTTACGGAACAAGAGCCTTGATATTAGAAATCACTCCATCAATAATTGGGAATTTCAGATTATCTCATAAAATGCTATCGAGTGAATTAATGCCTGTAGATCTATCTCCATACTACAGGGCATAATTAACCAATCCATTTAAATGAAAAGGATCTGTTTAGGTGGCGTAGCAGTGTGTCACACCAGTAAGCAGGAGTTCTATCGTGCATGAAACGCATTTTCATACACTGGACCGGAGCAACTTCTTGCAGTAATTCCTGTAGACGGTTGTTTACCAGCAAGCGTAAGTATCGCTATCCAGTCAGTCTTGACGACAGTACAGGTGATCCTATGACAAAATGATTGGTTACCCCACACCAAATACAGCCACGACACTTCTGGTTCATGTAGACAATGGTCATTTTCCTCTGCCCACTCGTCAATATCATAAGGATTCATTACACCTTCCTGCGAGAAACGAGCTTCGCCGATAAGTAGGATTTACTTATTTTTGCCTGCGATATTGTAGTCTTACATCCTGTAACTTAGGATACAGTTGTTGAAGTCCATCCCAGTAGGATGTGGGATTTTAGCAAATCATCGATGCAGATTTCCATTTCACTATCCACGGCAAAACTTATGTGACCGATAATAATCGATACCATGACATTCATCTTTTTAATACGAACTTATAGAATGGCGTAAGGAGGAACATAAAACACGTCTAACATGTTATTTATTACTCAATGCTTACAGTAATAATTAACATTGCGTACATCACAATTTACTGTTTACAGAATTTAAAAATAAGATCTCTGAAAGGAATTCCCCTTTCACATTAATGCATAGTTAACAGAGATGATAAAGTGCTTTAGAGAACTGTATGTCAGAACGTGACGATGTGGCTATACAGGTCAAATAAACTGCACAAAAAAATAGTGCAGTGTCCTCTAGGACAAAGTCATTTTATTAACAAGGGAGGTGACAGCTACACTACTGGCCATTAAAATTGCTACACCACGAAGATGACGTGCTACAGACGCGAAATTTAACCGACAGGAAGAAGAAGCTGTGATATGCAAATGATTAGCTTCTCAGAGAATTCACACAAGGTTGGCGCCGGTGGCAACACCTACAACGTGCTGACATGAGGAAAGTTTCCAACCGATTTCTCATACATAAACAGTAGTTGTCGGGCGTTGCCTGGTGAAGCGTTGTTGTGATGCCACGTGTAAGGAGGAGAAATGCGTAGCATCACGTTTCCGACTTTGATAAAGGTCGGATTCTAGCCTATCGCGATTGCGGCTTATCGTATCGCGACATTGCTGCTCGCGTTGGTCGAGATCCAATGAGACTGGTAGCAGAATGTGGAACCCGTGGGTTCAGGAGGGTAATACGGAACGCCGGAACGCCGTGCTGGATCCCAACGGCCTCGTATCACTAGCAGTCGAGATGACAGGCATCTTATCCGCATGGCTGTAACTGACCGTGCAGCCACGTCTCGATCCCTGAGTCAACAGATGGGGACATATGCAAAACAACAACCGTCTGCACGAACAGCTCGAGGACGTTTGCAGCAGCATGGACTATCAATTCGGATACCATGGCTGCGGTTACCCTTGACGCTGCATTACAGACAGGAGCGCCCGATATGGTGTACTCAACGACGAACCTGGGTGCACGAATGGCAAAACGTCATTTCTTCGGATGAATCGAGATTCTGTTTACAGCATCATGATGGTCGCATCCGTGTTTGGCGACATCGCGGTGAATACACATTGGAAGCGTGTATTCGTCATCGCAATACTGGCGTATGGGGTGCCATTGGTTACACGTTTCGGTCACCTCTTGTTGGCAATGACGGCACTTTGAATAGTGGACGTCACATTTCAGATATGTTACGACCCGTGGCTCTACCCTTCATTCGATCACTGCGGTACCCTACATTTCAGTAGGATAATGCACGACCGCATGTTGGAGGTCCTGTACGGGCCTTTCTGGATACAGAAAATGGTCGACTGCTGCCCTGGCCAGCACATTCTCCAGATCTCTCACCAACTGAAAACGTCTGGTCAATGGTGGCCGAACAACTTTCTCGTCACAATACGCCAGTCACTACTCTTGTCCGACCGTTGTGGCGGTGCATTTCTAGGCGCTTCAGTCTCTAACCGCGTGACCTCTACGGTCCCAGGTTCGAATCCTACCTCGAGCATGGATGTGTGTGATGTCCTTAGGGTAGTTATGTTTAATTAGTTCTATGTTCTAGGCGACTGATGACCTCAGAAGTTAAGCCCCATAGTGCTCAGAGCCATTTGAACTGCTCTTGATGAACTATCGTATCGTGTTGAAGCTGCATGGGCAGCTGTACCTGTACACGCCATTCAAGCTCTGTTTGACTCAATGCCAAGGCGTATCTTGGCCGTTATTATCGCCAGAGGTGGTTGTTCAGTGTAATGATTTCTCAGGATCTATGCACCCAAATTGCGTGAAAATGTATTCACATGTCCTAGGATAATATATTTGACCGATGTATACCCGTTTATTACCTGCATTTCTTCTTGGTTTAGGAATTTTAATGGCCAGTAGTGTAGTAAGTGGCCCCTTCATCATGTTCCATACTTGTACCATTGGCCCGCATCTCGTGGCCGTGCGGTAGCGTTCTCGCTTCCCACGCCCGGGTTCCCGGGTTCGATTCCCGGCGGGGTCAGGGATTTTCTCTGCCTCGTGATGGCTGGGTGTTGTGTGCTGTCCTTAGGTTAGTTAGGTTTAAGTAGTTCTAAGTTCTAAGGGACTGATGACCATAGATGTTAAGTCCCATAGTGCTCAGAGCCATTTGAACCATTTTTATTTTGTACCATTGGCGAGAGATCTGGTCATCTTGCTGGCTAGAGCAATTGTTGAGTTGTTGTACACGACGAAGAGTATGTTGTGTCACAGCAGCGGCATGTGGACATTCACTGTCCTGCAGAAAATGCACTTCTCCGTCCTGCGAAAGAAATATTAGTGGCACAGGGATAACAGCCTGTGCAGTGCAGGCGAGCGCTGATTGCTTTATCCCGTAGAAAATCCAAATGTGACCGCGAGTTGGAACCGATGGATCCACACACCATTAAGCTGTTGTTTGCGAATGAAGTCTAGAATAGGCAGCTCGCCAGGTCTACGCCGCACACACGTACGTCCATCACTCTCATACAGACAGAACCAAGTGTAATCACTGAAGGCGACAGGGAGTCAAAAAAATGGTTCAAATGGCTCTGAGCACTATGGGACTTAACATCTCAGGTCATCAGTCCCCTAGAACTACTTAAACCTAACTAACCTAAGGACATCGCACACATCCATACCCGAGGCAGGATTCGAACCTGCGGCCGTAGCGGTCGCGCGGTTCTAGACTGAAGCGCCTAGAACCGCTCGGCCACCATAGGCCGGCGACAGGGAGTCATTCCACTCTCCCTTTCACTACAAAAAATTAGCCAGGCTTTGCGGTGTCGTGGTGTCCGTGGTAGCCTGGCATGAGGCAAGCGTTATTTTAATCTTGCTGAAAGCAGACGTATTCCAGTGGCCGTTGGTGACACTGCAGGTCGAACATGCACCCGGATTTGTCTCCTTGAGGTTCAGTCGGTCACTGCCCGCTGCAAGCACAGTGTGTCAACCTCGACGTGCGTCTGTACTACACAGACGTCCATAACCTGATCTGCAGATGAGGGAAATATTCTACAGGGCACTCTTCAAAGGAGCGATATACCACCGATGCCATGTGTGCAACATGTCCAACTATCCATCGATACATTCATCCGGCTTGCCTCCGGACACCGTTCAAGTGTCTGAAGCTGTTCAACAGGAGTACATACTTGTCGGGTGGACTAGCCATTACCCCAGAATAAATTTTGCGCTGTTCATATCTAGGCTCAGCACAGTTACAGCCTGCAAAGTCAAAACAGCGTTTGCACAATCTGGCCTTCTGGGCGCCATCCAATCATCGATGACAGTAATAAATGAATCTTTAGTTGTGCAACCCCTACGTATGCTCATTTTACACCCTTCTGCCACTGAACACAGTCCTTGAGAGTGCTGTATATTTCGAAGCGTATTATAATGAATCACCCTGCTCCAACACAACATTTTTTTTCTATAGAGATAACCAAAACCATGTATACTATCGATTCTTGCCTGGGTAAAATTATCTCAGCTGTTTCATTAAAAGAATTCATATGATTTTGTATGCGAGGTATTATATTTCATGATGAAATGCATAAAAAATAAATTAATGTGTAACAATAGATATGTACTAACAGTTAAAATTACTCTTGTTTTAAAAATATTTGAAATTACCAAATTTTAGGTGTACTTAAATCTCATATTACGAGGGCAGTTCAATAAGTAATGCAACACATTTTTTTTCTCGGCCAATTTTGGTTGAAAAACCCGGAAATTTCTTGTGGAATATTTTCAAACATTCCCGCTTCGCCTCGTATAGTTTCATTGACTTCCGACAGGTGGCAGCGCTGTACGGAGCTGTTAAAATGGCGTCTGTAACGGATGTGCGTTGCAAACAACGGGCAGTGATCGAGTTTCTTTTGGCGGAAAACAAGGGCATCTCAGATATTCATAGGCGCTTGCAGAAGTCTACGGTGATCTGGCAGTGGACAAAAGCACGGTGAGTCGTTGGGCAAAGCGTGTGTCATCATCGCCGCAAGGTCGAGCAAGACTGTCTGATCACCCGCGTGCGGGCCGGCCGTGCACTGCTGTGACTCCTGCAATGGCGGAGCGTGCGAACACACTCGTTCGAGATGATCGACGGATCACCATCAAACAACTCACTGCTCAACTTGACATCTCTGTTGGTAGTGCTGTCACAATTGTTCACCAGTTGGGATATTCAAAGGTTTGTTCCCGCTGGGTCCCTCTTTGTCTAACCGAACACCATAAAGAGCAAAGGAGAACCATCTGTGCGGAATTGCTTGCTCGTCATGTGGCTGAGGGTGACAATTTCTTGTCAAAGATTGTTACAGGCGATGAAACATGTGTTCATCACTTCTAACCTGAAACAAAACGGCAATCAATGGAGTGGTGCCACACCCACTCCCCTACCAAGAAAAAGCTTAAAGCCATACCCTCAGCCGGTAAAGTCACGGTTACAGTCTTCTGGGACGCTGAAGGGGTTATTCTGTTCGATGTCCTTCCCCATGGTCAAACGATCAACTCTGAAGTGTATTGTGCTACTCTTCAGAAATTGAAGAAACGACTTCAGCGTGTTCGTAGGCACAAAAATCTGAACGAACTTCTCCTTCTTCATGACAACGCAAGACCTCACACAAGTCTTCGCACCCGAGAGGAGCTCTCAAAACTTCAGTGGACTGTTCTTCCTCATGCACCCTACAGCCCCGATCTCGCACCGTCGGATTTCCATATGTTTGGCCCAATGAAGGACGCAATCCGTGGGAGGCACTACGCGGATGATGAAGAAGTTATTGATGCAGTACGACGTTGACTCCAACATCGACCAGTGGAATGGTACCGTGCAGGCATACAGGCCCTCATTTCAAGGTGGCGTAAGGCCGTAGCATTGAATGGAGATTACGTTGAAAAATAGTGTTGTGTAGCTAAAAGATTGGGGAATAACCTGGTGTATTTCAATGCTGAATAAAACAACCCCTGTTTCAGAAAAAAAATGTGTTGCATTACTTATTGAACTGTCCTCGTATTAACTGCACAATCTAGCTCTAATTATTCAACTTATTTCTGAATTTATTTACAAAATAATGATATAATTTGGTGCTTTGTTAACTCTTTGGAATAATGTGAGTACCGCAGAATGTAGGTAGTGGTGGGCATGCCTTTGATGGAAGAAGACGTTTCTTACGTTTGTCACCAAGAATGTAATTATTTGCATTTTTGGATGTGGAAAATGTAATAACAGTGTGATGTTGAAAGATGTGACGAAGAATAAAATTCAAGAATATTATACACAAATTTTCATCAGTTATTTAGTCATAAAGAACCTAAAAAATCGAAATTTTAGCTGCAAGAATGTACCCCTGGACAAGACTTTGAGCCATCGACAACAACAGCGAGAGAAGGTAACAAAAAAGTTATGCTTTCGTGTATATTACGCCTCTCGAATCTTTTAAAATCTGTGCAAAGACAGAGAATTTTAGTAGTGATGTGTGGGAGGGTAAGATTACAGGATTTATCTCTTTGTGGGGTTTGGAAGGTAGTAACTATTATTTAATTACATAGCTGTAAGGGATCTTCTTTAAGACATAGGCGACATTCCAAATAAAAACTGAGTTCTGATTGTAGCTCGGCTTTCTTTCCAATCTGCAAATTATTCATATCTTGTGCTATTTTATGTTGTTTACTCCACAAATCCAAATATGGTCTCTCTCTTTTTCGGCATTGGCCACACTACTTCACACCACGAGAGAATGAACAATAAAAAGTCCACACTTATCTAAAACAATAACCAATGTTCCCGCATTACTTCGTCCCTTGGCCCTGTTTGATAAATTCGCTGATTTGTTGCACTGTTGTCGTTATGTGACATATTCAGAACAAAAATCGCGTAAATGACGAATATTTTATTGATAGTGGTGACAAGTAGCCTATTTATTCCTAGCATCACTGAAGGTCAATATTTTGTCTCGAAATTTGGTTGTTACTCTCCAACTTTTAGGATTTGCTATCTTACAATGATGTTATTTTCGCGTTTTAGTTATCGCAAGGTTATTGCAAACATGTAAATCTGTACCAAATATCGACTGCAGACTTTCTGCATAGTCTGTGACGCGTCCAGGATGTAATCTTTCAGTTCCGGGTACACTACCGAACCAGGATATGGCGCGCTTGCGAAGAATGCTAGGCACTCGTGTGTTCCGCCATTTTGTAGAAAGACTTGTTTTCTGTCCAATAAAGCGAGCTGCTAGTTGTTGTATGATGAAAAGGTGCGATGTAGGAAGTGCAGGAAGCGCACACCTGCAGTACCAGTACGATATCGGTAATCGTTCACGAAACACATGTAATACGTCCTTAACTTATTCTTGATTCACATCGCGAAGTTGCTGTAATTTTCACGTACTGGACTCCCATCTGATATGTGGTTATCAGGTCTCTGTATCTTTGAGAGGTGAGTATGTTTCAAGGTTCGATACTGAATCTACTTGCTGTTAATTGATCCGAATGGTAATATAGTCATTTTAATCATACCCCTGTAAATGCTTTGTGATTTACATTCAAAACATTATGACCACTGCTCACGACGACGTTGGATGCCGTCTGGTGGCGTTTCGGGCACGTGACGCAATAAAGAAAATACGTAAGCGGAGCAGAGATGGTAGGGGGATCATCCTAGCGAAGATATGGGCTGCAAATGGGGAAATCCATTGAGGTAAGTGACTCTTGACAAAGGGAAGATTATTATTACGCAGAGCCTGTGAAAGAGTACCAAAATGGTACTGAATCATAGGATGACAGACTAAAGGTCGAAATACTAAATGTCTTTTTCCAAAGCTGTTTCACAGAGGAATAGTGCACTGTAGTTCCTTCTCTAAATTGTCGCACAGATGACAAAATGGTAGATATCGATATAGATGAGAGAGGGATACAAAAAAATTAAAATCACTCAAAAGAGGAAAGGCCGCTGGACCTGATGGGATACCAGTTCGATTTTACACAGAGTACGCGAAGGAACCTGCCGCCCTTCTTGCAGCGGTGTACCGTAGGTCGCTAGAAGGGCGTAGCGTTCCAAAAGATTGGGTAAGGGCACAGTTCATCCCCGTTTTCAAGAAGGGACGTCGAACAAATGTGCAGAACTATAGACCTACATCTCTAACGTCGATCAGTTGTAGAATTTTGTAATACGTATTATGTTAGAGTATAATGACTTTTCTGGAGACTAGAAATCTACTCTGTAGGAATCAGCATGCGTTTCGAAAAAGACGATCGTGTGAAATCCAGCTCGTCGTGTTCGTCCACGAGACTCAGAATGCCATAGACACGGGTTCCCAGGTAGATGCCGTGTTTCTTGACTTCCGAAAGGCGTTTGGTACAGTCCAACACAGTCGTTTAATGAACAAAGTAAGAGCATATGGAATATCAGACCAATTGTGTGATTGTATTGAAGAGTTCCTAGATAACATTGAACGCACCATGTCATTCCCAATGGAGAGAAGTGTTCCGAAGTGAGAGTGATTTCAGGGGTGCCGCATGGGAGTGTCGTAGGACAGTTGCTATTCACAATATACATAAATGATCTTGTGGATAACATCAGAAGTTCACTGAGGCTTTTTGCAGATGATGCTGTAGTATATCGAGTGGTTGTAACAATGGAAAATTATACTGAAATGCAGGAGGATCTGCAACGAATTGACGCATGGTGCTGGGAATGGTAATTGAATCTCAATGTAGACAAGTGTAATGTGCTGCGACTACATAGAAAGAACGGTCCATTATCATTTAGCTACAATATAGCAGGTCGGCAACAGGAAGCAGTTAATTCCATAGATTATCTGGGAGTAGGAATTACGAGTGATTTAAAATGGAATGACCATATAAAATTAATCGTCGGTAAAACAGATGCCAGACTGAGATTCATTGGAAGAATCCTAAGGAAATGGAATCCAAAAACAAAGGAAGTAGGTTACAGTACACTTGTTCGCCCACTGCTTGAATACTGCATGCAAGTGTGGGATCCGTACCAGATAGGGTTGATAGAAGAGATGGAGAAGATCCAACGGAGAGCAGCGCGCTTCGTTACAGGATCATTTAGTAATCGTGAAAGCGTTACGGAGATGATAGATAAACTCCAGTGTAAGACTCTGCAGGAGAGATGCTCAGTAGCTCGGCACAGGCTTTTCTTCATATTCCGAGAACATACCTTCACCGAGTAGTGAAGCAGTATATTTCTCCCTCCCACGTATATCTCGCGAAGAGACCATGAGGATAAAATCAGAGAGATTAGAGCCCACACAGAGGCATACCGACAATCATTCTTTCCAAGAACAATACGAGAGTGTAATAGAAGGGAGGACCGATAGAGGTACTGAAAGTACCCCCTGCCACACTCCGTCAGGTGGCTTGCGGAGTATGGATGTAGATGTAGAACGGTGATGCTGGTCGAATTTTCACATGTTGCTGTCATACGTATCTACGGGAGCTGGTACAAGGACGGTGAAACTACCACTAGGCGCCAACTCGTTATACGTCCAGAACTCTTCACAAAATGGCTCTGAGCACTATGGGACTTAACATCTGAGGTCATCAGTCCCATAGAACTTAGAACTACTTAAACCTAACTAACCTAAGGACATCACACAACACCCAGTCATCACGAGGCAGAGAAAATCCCTGACCCCGCCGGGAATCGAACCCGGGAACCCAGAACTCTTCACAGAACGTAAGGTTCGGAGGATTGACTGCTCTGTAAAGAGAGGCACATGGTGGTCGGTCGTATCTCTGCCGAAAGAACACAACGCAGGGGCACGTGCAAGTGTTTTGGAACACACTAATCGTGTTTCATTTTTTAACATCAAACTCGACATGAGTGACCAATACGTGTTCCCATGTTGACGCAACGATATCGACCATTACAACTGCAGTGGCATGGGATCATCGGGATTCGACCGTAGATCATGGGATACGTGTCGGCTTGTAAAAGCTTCCCTTACTCTCTGGATAGTAGATTAGTTAAGGAATTACCGTGTTGCTAATGGTTTGATATTAATTTGGTATGAGGCATCGAATCCGAAGTGAAAGTGTTACCCGAAAGAAGTCAGGTGCTGTCATAACTTGACCGTAATTGTGCGATTTACCTTGCGCAATAACGATCGGCAGAAATAATATAGAAAACAAACAAAAATTAACTCTTCATATTTTTACTCTGTTTGGAAATTACTGTAAACGAACGGTCGCCAGCTGACTTGGTGTGAGTGAAATCAGTTGAAACCCTTGACACTGAAATTAAATTACGTTACTATTGTAGCATTTTGGCAGGCGTGCATAGTCACACAGGAACTGAGTCGCGCTCATTATCAAAAGACAATAATCACCGAGAAAAATTTCAGTCATGGACAAAAACTAGCTTACAACTACTTCATAAATTTAATTACTAGTTTTTTACACTACCAGTTACGTAATAAATGAACCGCGTTTCTCAGTGTAATGCTAACTGCTGTTACACTGTTTTGCAAAAGGTAACTGTTTCGAAAGGAATAATTTTAGTATTCAAATTGACTGATCTACAATGTATACGGCTTTTTTTAAATGATTTTGCAGTTCGCTACTTTGAATTATTGTTACGTAAATTACTTCTGATACAAAACTGTCTGAACGTGAAATATTGTTAACTAGACTACTTTGTCACATTACCTGTCAATAATCAGCACTTAATTAGCAAGTCCAAAAAACCTAACTTCTTGGGTTTTTGCTCACTTTCATTTAAACTATTAATCAATTCGGTAAACTTTCACTCTTCCTATCATTTACTTTCAGTTCACTACTGGCACACACTGCTAAATGTGAATACGGAAAGGATCCTGTCAGTTTGCTGTTAGTGAGGATTACACACCTTAACACACGTAAGCTGCTCAAGTATTTGATATTGACCGATTCGCAACTACCTCGGCCAAGCCTTCTACAATTGTAAATGATAAACTGATCTGGTCTTACTTCATAGCGGTGGGGTCGGTGCGGCTGGGTCCATTATATCACGCCAATGTACAGCCAAACGGTCTTTACCAAAATTAACTTTGGGCCTGCAGCGCTCTTCTTAAACACTGGTTAACCTTGATGCTTTGCTCTGTGCCCAATTACTTCTCCACATTATGCCTGGCCATACAGTGCGTGGGATCTCGCAGTGAAACAAGCCTTTCGTCCTCTCGCAGCAGAATTCCTCTTTTGCGTCCGACCCGCTCACTCGCTGCTAACCAACTACACTACTGGCCATTAAAATTGCTACACCATTAAGATGACATGCTACAGACGCGAAATTAAACCGACAGGAAGACGATGCTGTGATATGCAAATGATTAGCTTTTCAGAGCATTCACACAAGGCTGGCGCCGGTGGCGACACCTACAACGTGCTGACATGAGGAAAGTTTCCAACCGATTTCTCATACACAAACAGCAGGTGACCGGCGTTGCCTGGTGAAACGTTGTTGTGGTGCCTTGTGTAAGGAGGAGAAATGCGTACCATCACGTTTCCGACTTTCGCGATTGCGGTTTATCGTATCGTGAAATTGCTGCTCGCGTTCGTCAAGATCCAATGACTGTTAGCAGAATATGGAATCGGTGGGTTCAGGAGGGTAATACGGAACGCCGTGCTGCATCCCAAAGGCCTCGTATCACTAGCAGTCCAGATGACAGGCATCTTATCCTTATGGCTGTAACGGATCGTGCAGCCACGTCTCGATCCCTGAGTCAGTAGATGGGGACGTTTGCAAGACATCAACCATCTGCACGAACAGTTTGACGACGTCTGCAGCAGTATGGACTATCAGCCCGGAGACCATTGGCTGCGGTTACCCTTGACGCTGCATCACAGACAGGAGCGCCTACGATGGTGTACTCAACGACGAACCAGGATCCACGAATGGCAATACGTCATTTTTTTCGGATGAATCTAGGTTCTGTTTACAGCATTATGATGGTCGCATCCGTGTTTGGCGACATCGCGGTGAACGCACATTGGAAGCGTGTATTCGTCACCGCCATACTGGCGTATCATCCGGTGTGATAGTATGGGGTATCATTGGTTACGCGTCTCGGTCACCTCTTGTTCGCATTGACAGCACTTTGAACAGTGGCCGGTACATATCAGATGTGTTACGACCCGTGGCTCTACCCTCCATTAGATCCCTGCGAAACCAGTCGCTACTCTTGATGAACTGTGGTATCATGTTGAA
Source organism: Schistocerca cancellata (assembly GCF_023864275.1). NCBI lineage: Eukaryota > Metazoa > Arthropoda > Insecta > Orthoptera > Acrididae > Schistocerca > Schistocerca cancellata. The sequence goes on from NC_064633.1 coordinate 146,749,173, forward strand.
GCTGCATGGGCAGCTGTACCTGTACACGCCATCCAAGCTGTGTTTGACTCAATGCCCAGGCGTATCAAGGCCGTTATTACTGCCAGAGGTGGTTGTTCTGGGTACTGTTTTCTCAAGATCTATGAGCCCAAATTGCATGAAAATGTAATCACATGTCAGTTCTGGTATAATATATTTGTCCAATGAATACCCGTTTATCATCTGCATTTCTTCTTGGCGTAGCAATTTTAATGGCCAGTAGTGTATCATTACCACCCGACAGACACTACCCGACTACGCTGTGCTCCTGCGACAGTACGAAAATAAAATAACCTCCTTGGTTTACATAACGATATTCCCTGATCTGGCCAGTGCGCCTACTACAATTCTTTACAATCTATTTCAGTAGTTATTTTGCACTCACGAAATATTAAAACAGATACACATCACAATAACATACACAAGATACAGAATTTGAACACTTCATTTAATGTACGTAGTCAATAAAGCAGGAAAAAAATTATACGTGGGCGCTGTGTTGTTGCGTAACAGGCTTTTCGGATGAACCAAGTTTCTTGCTATATCAGATCGGTGGTCGTCTTCACAGATGCCATCGTCGAGGCGAAGGGCAGCTACAAACACTCACCGCGCCACGGACACGGGTTGGTGGGAGCAGTATTATCCTACGGAAGACATTCTCTTGCGCTTGTATGTGACCTGTGGTAGTAATCGAAGACATCATTTCAGCTGCGGGTCAACTACATCCCTTCATCTTTGATGTCTTCCCCGACGTTGTTTGAAGACCATGATAGTGCAAGCACGATGATGCCTCGGCCACCAAATTCACCTAATGTGAATCCTATGGAACCTTTCTGTGTCGTTATAGCGTGCTATCACCAAGTACACAAATCAGTGACCAATTATTTACGGGAACTACATTACCTCGGTGGAGATCAGTTTGGATTCCGTAGAAATGTTGGAACACGTGAGGCAATACTGACCTTTCTTAGAAGAAAGATTAATGAAAGGCAAATCTACGTTTATAGCATTTGCAGACTTAGAGAAAGCTTTTGACAATGTTGACTGGAATACTCTCTTTAAAATTCTAAAGGTGGCAGGAGTAAAATACAGGGAGCGAAAGGTTATTTACAATTTGTACAGAAACCAGATGGCAGTTATAAGAGTCGAGGGGCATGAAAGGGAAGTAGTGGTTGGGAAGGGAGTGAGACAGGGTTGTAGCCTGTCCCCGATGTTATTCAATCTGTATATTGAGCAAGCAGTAAAGGAAACAAAAGAAAAATTCGGAGTAGGTATTAAAATCCATGGAGAAGAAATAAAAACTTCGAAGTTCGCCGATAGTATTGTAATTATGTCACAGACAGCAAATGACTTGGAAGAGCAGTTGAACGGAATGGACAGTATCTTGAAAGGAGGATATAAGATGAACATCAACAAAAGGAAAACGAGGATAATGGAATGTAGTCGAATTAAGTCGGGTGATGCTGAGGGAATTAGATTAGGAAATGAGACACTTAAAGTTGTAAAGGAGTTTTGCTATTTGGAGAGCAAAATAACTGATGATGGTCGAAGTAGAGAGGATATAAAATGTAGACTGGCAATGGCAAGGAAAGCGTTTCTGAAGAAGAGAAATTTGTTAACATCGAGTATAGATTTAAGTGTCAGGAAGTCCTTTCTGAAATCATTTGTATGGAGTGTAGCCATGTATGGATGTGAAACATGGAAGATAAATAGTTTGGACAAGAAGAGAATGGAAGCTTTCGAAATGTGGTGCTACAGAAGAATGCTGACGATTAGATGGGTAGATCACATAACTAATGAGGAGGTATTCAATAGAATTGGGGAGAAGAGGAGTTTGTGGCACAACTTGACTAGAAGAAGGTACCGGTTGGTAGGACTTCTTCTGAGGCATCGAGGGATCACAAATTTAGCATTGGAGGGCAGCGTGGAGGGTAAAAATCGTAGAGGGAGACCAAGAGATGAATACACTAAACAGATTCAGAAGGATGTAGGTTGCATCAAGTACTGGGAGATGAAGAAGCTTGCTCAGTATAGAGTAGCATGGAGAGCTGCTTCAAACCAGTCTCAGGACTGAAGACCACAACAACAACAAGAACATCAACTGTGTGTAGACATCTAATGCCACATACCTCGACAAAGCTACCAACAAATTTTAGAATCTATGGTACGCAGAATTCGTACTATATTGCGTTCCGAAGATGGACGGAGAAGCTGTTAAGCAGGCGGTCATAGTGTCTTGGCTCGTCAGTGTACGTTGGAGCATACATTGTTCAATTTTATTACGTTTGGGAACTCTGGGTGACACTTGTCTTCTGGGCACAAGTAACGCATGTATCGTTGTGACTCACTAATTTTTCTGTCAACTGTACGAATTTACATTCAAATATCATTTGCAATTTTCTGCTCTCATTACATTTTCATGTTCAAACGAATTAGGCCGAGAGGCACTTAGCAGTTTTGTTACATTGCAACTTGTCATGAAAAGTGTTACTTGGCCATCTCAGGTGGTACAATTTTCTGATTTTCTCAACAAAAGCAACAATCACTACAAATAGGTCATGGAGGATCGCCGATTGAAAGTGCATGAAATTACTCACGCTCGTCAGATGTCATCTGAAAGGGTATATCAC